>NW_010309861.1:86071-111447 GCF_000700745.2 Antrostomus carolinensis | reverse complement strand
ATGCAGCCTCACCAGGGCAGAGTTGAGGGGGCCAGTTTACTGGCCAAACTGCAAACAAAATAGAAAATTTCTGTTTTTTTTTTCACATAGAAAAATCAGATGTGTTTGTGTGAACGGAGGGTTTTCAGGAGGTGCAGAAAGTTTCCCACCTTCCACATTTCAATGATTTTCTTGTCACATCCATTGCGACACGAGATGTGCACGGACAGCGCTTCCCAAACCACCAGCCAGGTCCTCAGTCAGTACTGTAATAAACACCCAAGCCTTGTAATCAAGGTAGGTTTAGTTTTATTTGTGAGGACAAAGTCAATAAAGCAAAAGCCCAGCGCTGGGTGCTTGACCCAAGTCAGAGGCACACTGGGAAAGAGACGTTATCCCTTTATATACATTGAGGATTGCATTAGTCACATACATATTCATTTTAAGGTTGGGTTATTATAATTAATCTTTAAAAAAAAGGGGGCAGGATTATCCTAATTATTTGGGGGGGGACTTATTAAGATAAAATCTTATCTTTTCGTGCACGTGCACTACTGCCCGGTGGTCGTGGGAAAGGTCCTTGGCAGGAAGGCCCACAGTCTTCTTCAGAGGACCTCTTCACCCCTGATGAAGGGGTTGTCTGACCTCCAGACCGCTGGTTTGGTTCTCTCCAGATGGTGGGTACAGTGGTGTTCATATCTCTACAGTTCATCAACTTCTCCCCTTTGTTCCCCCCATATCTCCACAGTTTCTCAGCTTCCCCCCTTTGTTCCCCCAGGATTGGTCATTTCAGGCCTCTTCATCAAATTCCTCATATGTCAGCAAGAGAAAGAAGTATTATGGCGAAAACCAACAACACTCTCCTCCATTTCTCACAGTACCTCTGCCAGCACCTGGTTCTCTAGTATTATGGCGAAAGCCAACAACACTCTCCTCCATTTCTTACAGTACCTCTGCCAGCACCTGGTTCTGTTGCAAATACTCTGATAAAATAATAAAGATTTGATCGTATAGAAGAGTTGAGTTTGACTAAACTAAGTAGAAAACTGTAAAGCATAATGTATAAGTTAGGATTGTTCAGTTTGAACCAGGTAATCACAGAAACCTCACCAAGAAGAGACTGTAAAGTCCCAGGCCTGTTCTAATCATTAACTTAGTACTGGAGTTAAGAACAATGCATCTTTGTCATAGAATTTCAGAAACTCAAATTTATTACCTTAGTGTTCATTGAAGCATTAAGACTCTTTGTTTTACTGACCACTGGGATGTGACAAGAGAACGTGTTGAGCCAACTCCTTGGGACAAGGGAGACAGAAGTGTTGGAGGAAAGAACTGAGCATGTGCAAAGGAAAAGTACAACCAAAGGACACAGTGATGACGACCACCAGAGGAAGAGAGTGTGCATGCGAAAGGGACATTTACATATATTAATAAGTTCCTGAAAATGTAATGAATATGTTAATGACTTCTTGGGAAAGTAATGAATATGCATATTTTGATCGTATAAAGCTTCTGCGGCGAGACAAGTTGGTATGCACGATAGGTGGAGCGATCCCCTGTGATAAGGAAGTGTCTGCTTCTTAAGACTACATTGGTGTTAAGAAGTTTATTCCCCATTTCGGTGACAGCTCCTTGCTCACTGGAACTGGGCCTGGTCAGTTGTGTCCTTCCAGTTGTGTTATTTTAACAACTATATAAAGTTGGAAGCAGTAATAAGCAGTAAATTTTTCACCTTTAGGACATAAAGCTTCTGCCAAATGGGCAATAAGTCAATGGATGGGTAAATGTTGGGCTAAGTGGTGGTGGATGTCGTGTCAGAGGCAGCTGTGGAAAGCAGAACCACATCCCCTCTCAGAAGAGCTGGAAGTGAGTTGAGCGCCTTGAGTCACCTTAACGCTGCTGCTGGTTATCAACATGGTCACTCGGCTTCGGAGGGGCATGTTCCTGCTCTTCCTGGGGTGTACCTGTCTGCGAGGCAAAAAACATAACTAAATATAAATATTCTGCTTATACCTTGAAATTTAATAACTGGTAATTAGAAATAATCAATTATTTGTTGACATTTTTTTGTTACAAGTGAGTGAACGGAGATATTGGAGTATGCCTAGCACAGCAATAAGACAAACAGCTATTGTCTTATTTACAAAGTCGTTTAATTTAATGCATGGAATTGAAAAAGAAAAAGAGTTTTTCATTGAGGAACCTTCTGCAATCTTTTTTTAAATATCTTTTTTGAAAAATAGAAGTGGTCCAACTATTTTTTTTTTTGCTAGTAATTAAGTCATCGGCAGAATATTAAATAATGAAAGAAAATGTGAAGGACACCCTTGAAATATTTTCTCTGTGTTCTTCACCAATGGCAACAATAGGTAGCTTTGTGACTTTTTTTATTATTTCCTAGATAAAGTATAAATTTACCTAGCTAGTATAGATAACATTGCAATATAAGAAAAAAACCTCATGGAATTGTTAGTTTATTTAGGGTAAGACAACTGCCTAAGAAGAGCAGATGTTCTTTTATGTTCTTTTTATTCTTTGATGTTTCTTGTTCAATAAGGATTTTTTAAATGTCAGAAACATTTAATGAATAAAAGGAAATGTCCCTACACCAATGACCCAGCTGTTCTGTCCACCTGGTTAAAATTATTGATCAGAGTGCAACCAGTCACATAATTTCTCTCATAATTTTTCAGAACACCATCCATAGCCACTGCTGGTGACATCAGAAGTCCTGATACTAGTTATAGCTTAAGGGAGACTGTAGCAGGGTTATAGAGCATTATAAACAACTTGGAGCAGAAAGAAAAGTTCAGACTTTCTGAGAAACAATACAATCTTAGGTGCCAGTAGGAGCAGTCTGCAGAAATACTCACTGAAATAATCTGAAGAGAAGTTCTAAAGCAGCGTTTAGAGGTTTTTTTACACTATCATCATATAAAGCTATCAAGGAAGGCTTTCAGAATAATTACACCATGAAAATTGAGCATGCAAGTTTTAAGAGTTGAACATAAAGGGCAGCAAAGCATGCTAAAGACAAACTAGGGCTACAAATTAAATCTAGTGAAAAAGCACCAGACTGGTTATGCATGAGCTGAGGTTAATGTCAGCCTGTAAACCAATAAAGTCGATCTGAGGTAGGAGCAGGAATAGCTTTCAAGTGTATTCTGGCTTGTCTGGTTTTGACTAGTGCAATAGGACTGCCAATAGAAATTTTATCTAGTTTATTGATAACATCTTAAAGTATCTGTCTTGGATCATGATAAACCCAGTGTTTACAGTAGAAGCTTGATGAAGCTTTTGTTTCAAGGTAAAGTCAAAACATAGTCATTTTCAAGGAAGATGGGTGTGGGATACCTCCCAAGTCTGAGCTGTAATGACACTTTTGCCTCAGGCAAATGACCCAGACAATTACTGAAAAGGGGTATTAGCAGGAGCAAACTGAACTGAAGAAGTACAGATGATTGGAGTGTAAAACTGAAGGAATCTCACAAAACCTTACCCGATTCATCTATAGGAGTTCACTTTAGGTGAATTGCTTGTCTTCTGACAAGATATGGATCAAAGTGTTAGAAATCAAATGGCAAACACAGGTTATTCAGAATCATGTGAGAAGATAATTAATAAAATTATGAGGAGAAAAGTGTGTATGAGTCATGTGATACTACGTTATGTTAAGGAACTAATGGGAAAATGCATTATTCCTCCCCGCTCTCCTGTACTCTTTGTATAGCATTGCAGCTGAAAAATCCAACAGGAGTCAGAAAAAATTATCGCTTCCACTCTAAATAAAAAAGTAAATTTATGTCAAATCCTGTGCAAGATGGAGGCTACAGTATCAGATGTGCATTATACAATTTAAAGCTTAAAAAAGCAAGGATGAACAGAGTATACTACCATTAGAAAGTAGTATGAAAGCAATTTCTTACAGTTCAAACTATGTTTTAGGCACTTAATGAAGTAGGGAGGCTGAGCGCTAACTCTGAGGATGCTTTAAGTGTGATACTGTAAGGATATTAAAATGTTTATGCCCCAAATGTGTAAGACAGTTACATAACTAACAGGAATGTAACTAATAATATCCAGTAACACCATTTAGTTATTGGGAGTTTATTCTACTTACTGTCTTGCTTTTTCAATAAATCCTATTTTAGCCTCCTTGAATAAAGACAGACTAACCTAACTGTACAGTTTCACAAAGATATGGTGATTGCTTCATGGTAAGAGCACAGTGCAAGTTTTTCTGTACAATTCATTGTCACTCAGGACTTGCAGCATCTTTTTCTCTTCCAAGCTGCAGTCCTTGGCAGAAATGATTTACTCTATTCTTTAAAATGTCATAGGGATGATGGGAAAGGGAACTATGTGCTGAAGTGAAGGCAGTTCTTTAATACTGATGGTAGAGAGTAATATGTATATATACGCAACTCATTTTACTTAAACTGAAATAAATTGGGGAGGCCAGGAAAGTGATTTTACAGCTGTTTTTCAGTATGCTACTGAATTAATTTTCTCTGTTGATCTAAATCCAAAATTCAAGGGAAGTTTTCCTTAACATTCAATAATTAGCGTATGATTTTGGAAGTCTAGGGTGTTGGAAGAATCAAGATTTGGATTTGTCTTATCTATGATTGATGGAAGACTTATAGAAATACAAATTTAATCTAGATTTGTCATTTTAGTGCACATGACTAAATGCAACTTTACTGCTGTCATCTGAACAGTTATGTAAGGTTTCAACTTCAGTAGAAAATGGCAGTATTTATGAAATACACACAATATATAATACTAACCACAACTTTCTGGGAATATACTGCCAAAAATATACTTTCAGCAGTTACACAGAAAAACAGGTTATCAGGAGATTTATAATAAAAATATTTTATTGGAATTAATAATTAAAATAATACTGTAAGGAATTTTTTTTTTAAGATTATTCTTATTAGAAACTTTTCCCTAAAGAAGGGGAGGTAACTTATAAGGATATGGATGGCATTTGGTTTATTTTATTATTAGGCACAAGCTCTTTAGCATAAGCCATTTCAGATGTTAAATTATCTTGTGAAAGCCAAAGGCCTCTTCTGAAGTACACATTATGGGTTCAGTACAGTGGAGTTAAAGAACCTGTATTTCATAATGTCATTGAAAATCACTCAGTTTTCTCATAGTCAAAGGATGAGAAAAAGCAAGATTATTCTATATTTTTCTAAGCTGAACATGTTCAGGACAGCTGAGGGATATTCCAGATAAGGATGAGTCTCACAGTAATTATTGTACCTTTTGAACTAATGGTTCTGTTAAATAGTCGCAGAAGCCCTTTATAGAGGAGAGGAAGTGAGAACAAACACTGGTGCAGATTTAAGCTCAGTGACTATAACAAAAACGGTGACTTAAGTAAACTTGTCTGATAAAGCTGACAAGAAAAGCCTCTAAGCAATAATTTTGCTGATGGTGCTGAAGGGTGATGAAAATAAAAATTAGAAATAAAGATTTTCCTGCTCACTTCACTAAAATAGTGCAGGAGAGAGAAAGGCAGTAAAATAGATTCTTTAATGAAAACACTCCAACAAAGGATATTCTGAGGGTATGATTCCATGTGTTTGTTAGATATAGGTATAGAAACTTAAATATATTGAAACTATTTAAAAAATGAAGTACACACCATTCATAGTATTTCTTTTTCATGCTGTGCTTTATCACTGGCTCCTTTTGTTACTTTCAGTAACTAAAGAAAATGCTGGTAGTTCTGAGCTATAATTACATTTTTCATACAGACACTGTAGATGTACCTTTAAAGATAAAATTTATAACTGAAGAAGATGTGTTTGGGACTTCTAGTTTGTTCTTCTTCCTATATTATATTACATCTGTCTCTGAGTATGCCCATCTCATGTCATTTCAAGGCCAGATTAACAGGCCAGAAATAATTACAAGTTTTCTTTAAAGCAGAACTAGTTCTGGGTCCTATCATCCAAATAACTATTCTGCTGCCAGTGGAAACTTTGCTTGCTGCACTTCCTGGTAGGGTTGTTTATGGTTGACATAAGGTCCATTTAGTTCATTGCTACATCTTGCTTTGTCAAAAGAGCTTGTGATCAGATAAGAGAATATATCCAAACTCAGCAATGGTAAATTTCTCCCGAATCCCTGCAGACATTTTAAGCTTTGAAGCTCTCCTATCTTCTTTCTGATCTATTTCTATGATCCTTTCCAAGATGTATTTGATCATATAATATTTGTGATGTCTAACATGTTTTACTGGGATGCTTCTACAACTTGTATTTCCTGCCTGTCAACAGGAAAAACACAAGTTGCAAAATGTTCCGGATAACGAAAATGGAGAGTAAACACTTCAGGCTGAAGCAATCAAATGGGTTTCACTAGCAATTAAACCTTGTGGGAAGTTTCAAAACATGGAATTCAATTTTTAATGCTATCCACGTATAGAAGGTTCGTAGAAAACTGGAACATCTAATACCTAGGGCAAATCAAGATGACATAAAGGTATAGAAATGAACAAAATACTCTTCTTTTCCATGTAGGATTTTCTGTGCAGTGCAAGTTGGCATTAGCTGAAGATCTGGTAAGTCACAAAGTCAAAATTAATGTTTTTTTTGTTCCAAGGACATCCTCAGCTCATGTAATTCTTTTTACAAAAGAATTAAAAGGTACCATTTCCAGAATTGTGGAGGAAATATTCCAACTATCTATTTGCTTAGATTTAATCTTCTCATAGAGCTCCTTCAACTAAGTTTTTTGATTTTAAAAAACAAATCCATGTAACACCAAGGTAACCGGTGATGATTCTCTGTTTTCAGTTGCTACTCCTCCCTACCATAATGGTTGCAATGTGAAATCAGACTATCTGAGATTTTATTATGGTGGTCTTTGGTCTTTTGTACCCAATCATCCGCTTGTCCAGACACTTTCAGAATTCAAGTAGACACAATCTCTGTAAGCAAATTCTTTTACTCTTAAAGTGGTTTATCACACAGAAAAACCCCTTTCTTCATGAGTAAATCAATTCCAATTTTTCATGCAACTAGCATACAGATCATATGTACGTGCATATGTAGAGATGCCTTGTGGAGCTTTCCGTAAAAGCTATTTTAAAGGGTTTAAATTGTTGTTGTTTTTGAGACATTGTTACAGCTACGTTCAGGGACTTTTTTTTATTATTATTCCACAAAATCACAAGCTTACATGCACAGTGTTCTTGTGATTTGTTTTTGTACATATTAAATGTCCCAGAAGTGTTGCTTTCCCAGGCTATTACCACAGGCAGCTAGGGGGGGAAGCAGTTTCTATCAACAGCTGAGGTAGCTGTAAGTGGAAAAAAATTACAATGACTGTTTCTGTCTCTGTTTTAGGGGTTCTTCAGCATTTGCAAATTTCAGAAAGAATGGTGCCATATAGGTTGTGTTTCTGTTTTTACTGATTAGTGCTTAATGATTATTACCTCCTATGTACAGACCAAAACATACTTCAGAAACGGCCGTAGCTCTCACTGTGGCTTGTCCTCACAAATGCTGGCATTCACTTACAAGGATTACAGTGGAAATAAGAGTTTCTGATGCTTTCAAACATATGAAAGTATTCCAGTCCCTTTTTCAAGGTTATTTGACTGCAAGTGCAGAAAACGACAGGCTGAGAGCGTGCCAATTATGAAAATCTCTAACCTGATTTTGACAAACGTGCATAGAATAGAGTTCACCTACTCTTGGAAGATTAAAAAAAAAATAATAAATAAAGGCAGTGTCTTAAGGGGCTGTATCTGTGTGGGTAAGATAACTGTTATAATAATGCATAGTTACATAGATCAGCCTTCAGGAGCGTTCCATTGTACTGTATCTACAGCACGCTTACTATGACACACAGCTTGCTCTTTTTACATGCCAAGTGTTTCTTTCAGTTTATCGTTGGTTGCTCAATGTTATCTTTGCATTTGTGAGAATCACAATTGAAGACTGATAATGCAACATGACAAAGTATTGAAAGACTGGTTGGGTTTTTTGTTGTTTTGGGTTTTTTTTTTTTTATAATCGATATTCCTGTTACATGAGATTTCATGTTGAAGTTGGTTTTGCCCTGAGGTGACTGGATAGTGTTCTAAAAGGGTTTTCATAGCCTGTATTGTAGGAGATAAAGGTGTTAGTAGAAGGAAAACATGCAGTGCATTTATTAAAAATAAATGGTATTTGAGTTAGTTAACAGTCAATACACCCAATGAATTCTTCTTTATTTCTCTTTGTAACCAGAATTCACAGTCTGTTGTATGTTTGTTGTATTTGGTTGGAGACTTTCCCAATAAAATTGAGGGGGGGGGGAATTATTGTCAATTATTTTCTTATGATCAGTAAAAATTATTTTTTGCAGTTCCTATCCACTGACTCTTAACCCATGATCTCTTCTTACCTCTGAGGAAAGTCTGCTTCTGTCTTTTCTGTAACTCCCACTCAGTAGTAAGAGTGAAACTCGCTGCTTCTTTTACCAGCTCTTTTTTTTCTCCAGGCTAAACACACTCAACCCTTTCATACCTCATGTGTTTCAGTCCTCTAGTGATCTTTGTGGCCCTCCGCTGAACTCACTCCAGTTCTGTCAATCTCTCTTGTCATGAGGGGACCTAAACCTGGTCAGAGTACTTGAGATGTGGTCTTAAAAGTGCTGAATAGAGAGGGAAGAAACTCAGTTCTTGCACATAGCAACAAACCGGTAGGAATAGAATAGAACTAAATAGGAATAGAAACCCTACAATATTTAGGGCACTGGCTACATCCAGTGCTCTGTCTTGATGTAGCCAGTGTTAAAGCACGGAATATTGAACTTCACATGAGTCTGAGCTAAGGCTTACACAATCATTTCTGTTCCCTAAATGATCTAAACACATACATGAATGGTAGCTCTTTTCTGTTTCTTCCCTGTTCTTGTTCATGTACCAGGGATCTGGAGCTTTCATTTGTTATTGTTTTTTAACATTTAACATTGTCTTGTTTTTTAACAAGATGGTAGGGGATACTGTTACAAATTTTGCTATTTAGCAATGATGTTTTCTGAGATGCAGTTCAAGTTTTGATGAACACTGAATAAAAGCAAGCAGTAAATGAATAGTAGTAGTTTTTCGGCAGGAGAATGTTTGAAAGCGGAAAAAAAAATCCCAGCTGCAGTGGGAACATAAAGAATTTATGTCCTATGAGTTGAGAATTTAAAGAGAAAGGTCAAGAATCTAGAATAAAGATCTTTTACCATTTAACTTTTGTGAGGTTTCTTCACCATTAACGGACTGATTTGGCTTTTATGCTACAATTAGTAAGTGTAGGAAAGAAGTGCTGCTTTGGTCATCTTTGCAAATCTTTATAAGCTGTGCAAGGCTTAGCACTATAAATCTTTTAGTTTCTGTGTCAGATTCTCCCATGATCACAATGGCTTGAAATTTTGAAAAAAGATGAAGTATAGCATATGTCTTTAGAATTAGTCTGCTCTCTCTGTCATGGGGCTCAGCCTTGGCAGGAAGATGCTATGGGATACGTAAATCGGGAAAGTAACCTGTGTGTCTCCTGATTTAGTATGCTAGAATACAGCTGTCTCTGTGGTAATATGTTCTTTAATGCTTCGTTGAACCTGGTCTTAGAGAAATGAAAATGCATGTGTTTGACACACTTGCGTAGTTGGTTGGCTGATCAAAATAGATTTTTCTTAGCACTTTTTTCTCACTCATCTTTTCATGGGCATTGTTATCCATTACTTAAAATTATTCTGAGAACAATGTCTGAAGCTTCTTTCTTAAACTTATTTGAATATGCCTGTGTAATCTACACAGAGCAGTGTCCTTTTGGTCGTGTGATAAAAAATTAATAGGACTTCAAATTTTTTACAGTTGGATCCAGCTGCTGGATATCTTCCTGTATTAAAATCACTTAAAAATATCTTTTCAATTCTGTTAAAAAGGCAAATTATCTATGAAGGGTAGATAAAGTAAAACTGGCAAATCTAGTATTTCTTGATGATATGTGTGTGTATTAAAATATGCAGTTCTCTGAGGCAACATATAAAACATTCATAATCTATTATAATGAGATCCCAGAAAGTACCGTTCACAAGGGCTGAAATGTTTGGAAGTGATATGAAGTGCAGTGCAGTGCAGGCCTGGCTTCAGATGGAAGCCTGATTAGTGTAGGATTTATCTGTATGGTCCAGGACAAAATGTAGCCATTGGCACTATTTGTATTACAGTGTGGGAACACTGTCCTTTCTGTAATAAAAAAAAAAAAAAAGTTGGGCCCTGTTTTACTAAATATCACAGGTATACACTGTAAAATCACTGTAGTAGAGATAGACCATCTTCCTGTGTTTTTCTTTCCAACACAGTGTGATGAAAGTTAAGAGAGGGAAGAGTATTTTTATTAGCAATATTTTGGAAGGGAGAGGAAGGCTGACAGATATTAACAGAATTTATCTGGCATTAGGCAGGTAGTCTGACAGGACAATGAATCTTTTTTTAAATCTCTGTGTTCACAGTATAAGAGCAGCATAGTTCCATATTCTGCAACTTTAAAATTCTGAATAAGATAGAATGATGTTATAACAGGAATAATTATTTAGCTCAGAATTGCACTATCCTTTTCAATAATAATTTATTTTCACAATATTTTAAATTGGTACATGATGATAAGTAGTACCCTGTTATTGCCTCACAGTTACTAATAGATTACTAGTATTCTGTTAATTAATCCATCTTTTCTAATAGTCTGAATATCTTAGCAACTTTTAAATAGTACTTAGAACAAGACGTTATGTGCTGTGAATGTAGAATTAATTAATTTCACATGCAAATTAAGCAGATACCGGGATATAATTATGTCAGTCCAGCAGTAAGAATTATGGCCCTGAATAAACCAGAAGTTCAAGAATGCAAATTAGAGATTTACTAAATGGGACACGTAAGGCAGCTGATGATGGGTAAATGAAAGGAGATGCGTTTGAAATATGACTTGCACCTTGAGTGGGGATGGCCTTCAGCTTGTCATCGATGTCACTGGGTGGATGGACTTTTAAGCCTCTGTGGGCAGACGTGTTTCAGTCTTCCATTTAGACACACAATTAAAAACTGCCTTAGAAATATGAATTGGAAGGATGACTGACCAAAGCAGAAAGCTCTCTGCCTTTTTGGTTATTGTGTAATGGTTACATTACACACCTAGGAAATCCGGGAGATTCAGGCTGTTGTAGCCATCATGAAAACAATAGGTTTAAGCAATTAGCAGTTACAAACAAGAATTATAATCTCTCACTGACATCAGGAGAGAGAGTCAGTTGGCATGGTGCATAGTCATGATTTAGTTCCAGTTGATAGGAACTGATATTCACCAGGAACAGAGTGACAAAAGATGTTGGTTTGGTTTTGTTGAAGTTTCCCGATTCTTAGGTATTTTACTTGTCACAAAGGGGGAGAAGAGATGGTTCTAATTGGAAAACATGAGCCTGAGCTCACAGTAATTGTTATTGTGCCTCAGACACAGATCTATTACACAGTATATTTTGAGCTTTGTGTTGTAACTAATAGAAGTACAGGTGATGACCTATTAATTTTTTTTTCAGATCAAAGTATATTTATGTAACAATGTGCAGTTTTACTTAGATTTCAATGGAGAGTTGGGGTTCGGCATTAATTTCAGTGAATCTATAAAGGATGAAAAGAAAAGTGTCTACTATTTTTTGACTTTCAAAAAATGAACAGCTGAAGTATAAGGAAAGAAGCAAGTTTAGCATCAATGAAGATAAAATATTTAAAGGCGTACTAAATTATAACAGTATCTTTTCTTTTTATAGTGTACAGATTAACTGTTCACAATAACCATAATAAGAGTATCATTAATTCCCTTGTGAAAAGTCAGTCTAAGATAAAAAGACAGCTTTCCATGAGGAAGGCAGATTAGTTGCAGTTCAGGGTAGAAGCACACTGCTGTACCACAGTGTAGCTGACCATTCTGTATCTTTTTCAGAAGAAAAGTAAAATCCACATTCTTGTTTACCAGATTTTTTTTTTGAACCATTAAAAGTATTGTAAATGGGTATGAAGATGACAACAGAGAAATTGAATGTTCTCAAATGGAATTTCAGAGGCAATTTAAGCTGTTCTTTTAAGGAGAAAAGAATGTCACAGTTCTCACTGTGTGATTATACAAGCATTCTAGACAACTTTTATTTGTTCTCATTTTAGAGTTGTGTTTCTAATGTTGATTTATGTCTTAAACTGGTTGCTGATGCTAGGAAGACCAATTCATAAGAATAAGTTCTTCTTGCTCAGGAAGCTTCAGTGCAGCTGTTTTCATGGTTGGTGATTGTGGTTTGTTAAACTTCTTTTTAGAATAGTGTTAAACTGGTATATGTGGTTTTTATTTGGCCTGGATTAATTTAATGTGTCAGATAGGATGGGATGATTTTATAGGGGATGGACTGATCATTTTTATCTTTCTGTGATATTTTTAAATTATATTTTAGAGAGTGTTCACCAGCAAAAGTTCTTGTACCTATCCTTTTCTACTGAAAGGAAAGGAATTCAAAGTACTCTTTTATCCACAACCGAGTATTTCTTTGGCTTTATAAATGTTCTGTATTATTGGTAGTTCTCTGTAGAACTCCTTTTCAACTTTAGAACTTTGGTCTTACTGTGGAAGTTACAGAAATGATTTAATTGTGAGATGTGCGACAACATGTATTATTTTGAGAGGAAACTGCATGGCAACGTAAAGGCAGCAATGATAATTACATGGTAATTTTTGTTATAAATCTGTTATGTTCATATGATGACTTACATCTTGCCATATGTATCTTGGGATGAATATCAACGCTACTTCAATATAAGCCAGAGCAGATGTGTCTGATAAACTGGAAGGGCATTACATTACATTGAAATAACATTGGGGAGAGCTAGGCTAAGTTCTTGTAATAGCTCTCGAGGTTCCCAGACGATTAAGACCTTGAGGGTTTGTAGTTCCTGTAAGAATTAAATTGTCAGGGTAAGAGACCTTGTAACTTAGTAAGAGTTGTGAAGGAAGAGGGTGTCTACTGCAGTGGTCTTCTTCAGGCAGGACTGCAGATCCATGGAATAAGTTGTTGTTAAGTGGGTTGCTGACAACTGGGGCAGATCTTACACTGCAGGAAAGAAGCTGCTTAAATTCTGCATGGATGAAATAATTAGTAATTGAGGAGAATGCTCTCCCATATGCTTTGGATTAGCCATTTTACTGTTTCTTATGCTCCAGTGTCAAGATCTTGTGAAGGCAAACCACTGCGAATGCTGTGTTTTTATTTTTTATTTCTGCAGCAAGCAGCAATGAAAATTCTGACAGCTTAATCAGCCTGTATTATGTAAATGTGTGGAAAATTACAGTAGTTGATGTTTGAAGAGGGTTGTCAGCAGTGAAAGTGTTTATAATGTTTGATAAAGTTATGGCTTTTTTTGCAAACAAGTAAAAATAAAGCATGTATCACCACATTTTTCCATACATTTATGTCTTGGATTCCCAGTGAATTTCAAATTCAACTAAATCAGTTTTATCTAATCAGTGCAACTACATGGCCAGTGTTTTAGTGCAAGTGTAATATATTTTTATAGTGATTTTGTTCAGTCTTTTCAATTGTTGTTAAAACAACGAAGAAAATGAAGAAGATGAAGAGCTGGCAAAAGGCAGAGATAATAAACACCACCCAAGTATCTTCAACACAGCGATTACTTTCTGAGACGTGAGGTGCTGTCAGCATTGTTAGCTCGGTGTGGAAAAACGGACCACAGAACCTTGTGTTAGCAGTTTGGATTATGGCTGGTTAGAGGTGCCACGGGGGCAGGCATTGTCTGCTGGGCAGCAAAAACCACTGGTGCAATTCTGCCTCTGACAAGAGGGCTAGCTGCTGTAGTGTTGCTCATTGGGAAATTTATTCATGGTATATGGATATTAGCAGGGGAGTAACAGTACCTTAGGAAATGCTGTGATCTGTGAAGTCAAGTAGTGATGCAGATTTTTTTACTGATGTGCTATACTGCCTTGTTCTTCAGGTTGATTTCACAGCATGGCTGAGAATGTAGTGATTCAAGATTCTGCAGCAGCTTCATCTTGATGAGGGGGTTTATTCTGCTGAGACTTGCTTGTACAGGTGTTTGATCTGAAAGAGGGAGAAGCATATGAGAAAGGTGGGGATAATGCTTTAGGAAGAGTATTAGCTTTTGGGGATCCAATTTTTGCTGAATGGACAGTGCATTCACATGGAAGAAAGCAGAAAATACAGATCTACTTATCTGCCTCTAGAGAGGGATGTATAGTGGTGATGACTCCACTGTGTAGTGTTTTTAGTCATTCTTTTTTTTGACTTGTAACAGCTAAATGTACCTGAAATATCAGAACAAGTGAGCTTTAACTGAGATTTAGAAATAGCCCTTCCAGTCAAAGAACAACTATTGTGGTTTTAAGGATTACGAATGCAATGCATTAGAATAAGCTACAGGTACCTAAGGCTTACAGAATTCAATGCAAAACCTGGAAAGTAAGAAGCAGTGAATGAAAAGTAGTTGCAGTATATCCAACACTGGGCATTAAAAACAAAGACAGCACCTCTTTGTGTTGATGTATCAGAATTGTTGCTGATTTTGCTGCGAAAATTAAAAGAATAATAAGGTTTTCATACTGAAAGACATTTGTACTGCACTTTGGAACACATGCTTGTGCACACAAAAAATTAGGCTGACAGTATAACAGGGATCCAGTACTGTGGTTCAGAACTGTTAAACATAGGTTCATTATTTCAATAGTTCTCCACTCTGTTGATTACACTTTTTTGTCAGCTCTGAAAAAATACTACTTAATGGATTCTTTAATTGAATTTCAGCCTAGAAGAAGTCTGTATTGTGTAATTCAATGAACTTTGATTTTTCATTACTCTAAAATTGGAAGCTGAAAAGTAGTAACATAGATTTGTATGTCACAGTATCTAAAATCTACCTGACTTGGAGTAGATTTTCTTTTTTGGTGTTGTAGGGTACCTGCATTGTTTTGAAATATAAGAAAATACTTTGTTGGTAATGAGCATAAAGCAAGTATTTCACATACTGTACTGCTTTGGATAGCCTTTTTTGGTACTATACAACCTCTTTAGCTAACTAACAGCTCTGTTAGTTTTGCAGTGTTGACATGTATCAACAAAAATAGATGCAGACAGTTAATTATTTGAATCATGTTCAGAGAGATTCTCATCTCTGTTTTATGAAAAAAGAAACTTTAATGGGGGAGAACCATTCCTATACCAACCAATTACTACTAAGCAGAGCTGCTGAGAGGAAGGGGAAATTCAAGTCAGGATTTTGAGGGTGTTTTTTGTTTGGTTTTTGTTTCCGTGGTAATCAGAATTCCATAAATAATGATTTTTTCTTGAACTGTAGATGCATAAGGAACTTCTATAAGAGATCTCAATTAAATCATAATTTATGGTACCGTATATCTAAATAGGAAATGTCTTTATTTGGGGGAAAAAAAATCTAACCCTTTCATTTGCATAAAAATAGACCTACAGCTGTAATACATTTTTAAGGTAGTTATGTGAGGGAAAAAGAAAGAATCTTTATAAAATTAAGGGTTTATTGACCTTATTCTTAGGATGAAAACGTTCTAAAAACATATTTCTTATATGCAGCTTGCATGAATATGAAGCGCTTTCAATTATTAAAAATGATTCCTGGCTGCACAGTTACATACTTCTGCTCAAACTGACTGTCAACTATTTGACATCCATTTTATTGTCCCTGTTTGAGTGCAACTCCAGAGATTGTTATGGCTAAATACAAGCATTCAGAAATTCAAGCTTTTTTTTCATACTAACATTTAAAAATAATATTGTTAACATGATCAAAGCACACATTAAAGAAAAAGAGTTAAACTAATATAGCTTCTGCTGGTGACCAACAACTTTGTTTGAAGATGCTGAAAATAGTTTTTCAAGATCATATCAAAAGACAAAGTTGTAAAGCTCTCAGGTGTTCTTTAGCTTATTCCAAAATAGAGTTGATTGCTGTTCTGGCTTCTTTCCTGATTTTCATAATCTTCATTATAACAATCTACTAAAGAGCAAGTTGAATCAGCATTTTAATTAAGGCAATTGTTCTAATAATAATGAATAGCCTTTTTTTTCTATTGAGCAAAATAGCAACCAAAGAAATCTTAAAGCTTTTGTTTCTATGAGCCTTATCTTTCCAGATAAATACCAGATTTCACAAATTTCCTTCATTTGGCTGCAGGATTAGGATAACTGCATTCCATGGCAGCTGTGCTATTTAATACTGCCCTTAAGAACAGAAAGGTCTAGCTGGAAGTCACTGCAAAAACTTCTGTAATGAGAATAGTGTAGGCTTATAAAATGAAGACCATTTATTTAAAAAAACAAACAAAACCAAAACCAACAACAAAACCCCAACAAAATCTCTGATCGAAATAAATAGAGATGCATACTAGGACACAAACTGGAAGTATTCTATATGTTACCTTCTCTGTTATTCTTAGTTGACGACCTCTCTTTATTTAAATAATATCTTACAAGGGTAAAGTGGGTCTTAAGGGATTTAGGGATATGCTATTAATGATCATCTCCACTCATTCTCTCATTATCAAGGACCTTTATCATGTTGGCTACAGTCCCGAGTTAAGGTATTTTTCTTTCGATCCTTTCTCTGTCTTACAGTAAGTTTCTTGTGCAATACTGCTTCCAAATTTGACGTGTCAGTCTTCTGCAAAACATGTCTGTGCTGCTCTGCCAACTCTGTAGTTTAGCACAGATGACTTGATAATAGATAGGGAGACCTTTGCTTATGTCCTTAAAATAGAATGCCAGTCTTGTGAACTGTAGGCCAAGCGGGTGTGGTTGACTTAAAAGATGCTTCTCTTGGCCCAGTCCACCAAGTGTTCCTCTGTTATCTCGACCTTTGCAGTCTCTGTATGAGGACTGCTCAGAGTAGCTTTTCTGCCAAATCTAATTGCTTATTGTTTGGGATGGAAAGCTGGGACGGTGAGGTGTCACCCTAGCCTAGCCTAGCCTTCTAATTCTTTTTCCCCTTGGTAATCATTGAATTATAGAATGGTTTGGGTTGGAAGGGATCTTAAAAATCCCCTAGTTACAACCTCTCTGCCACGAGCAGGGACACCTTCCACTAGACCAGGTTGCTCAAAGCCTCATCCAACCTGGCCTTAAACACTTCCAGGGAGGGGGCAGCCACAACTTCCTTGGGCAACCTGTTAATAGTAAAGACTATTTTGTTACCCTAACTTAACAACAATCAATGAAACTAAAATGAATTTTCACCTAACAGAAATGCAAATATAATCTGCTTTAGTCAGTTCTCTGCCCTTGCTCATCAACAGATACCCATAAAGAGCACTCTGCCATACAAGATTGTGTTCTATTTATGTTTATCTCTTTATTTCATCTCCTGTGAGTAGTGATGCCTCCCAATTCTTCACAGACCCTACCAGACTTACCTCAGTAATTTAAAATGATGCTCATGACTTTCACCCAAAAATGTGCATTAAATATTTCTGGCAGTCAGAGCAATGTGATGTTGGGTAAAAAAAATCACAACAAATTACTTTTCAGAAAAATAGGCTCTAAAGATGGAATATAGAGATAATCTTATTTCAGCTTATTAATTATGCCTTGTAAGCAATGAATCAAATCACTTTGCTGTATAATACAATTACTGCTGTAATTTGTAGTCATTACAGTTTGCACTGAGGTATAATTGTATAATTCATTTTATGCAGGTTATTGACAGAGAAGGTCTTAACAACTTTAGCATGGAGACTTACTTTGGGTTTACTACAGTTTAATTTGCAGATAATTAGCACAGTGGAGCTAATAGCTTGTTGTGTCTACCAGTCATAGAGTCATTTAATGTTTGGATCATGCACAAAAAAAGAATGATAAAAAGAAAGAGATTCAAGGTAGAAATGTTACTACCTGGTGCCTTGTTCCCCTTTTAGACCATTAGGTTCTGTGGTGTCAGCGCCTCGTGTCTTGTGTGCAGACCCAGTTCCCTGGTCGGCAGGGTTTTTATAATGGGTTGTTTGAAGAGAGTAGGTGGCTTTCCTACATGCATTGAATTACTTCTGTTAACAATTTAATATTTTGGCATACTCTTCTGTATCTGATTAAACTTTATTAAATCAATTGTGATTTGATAGAAATGTATTTTAAATGTCAACTTTCCCATCTAAAATTGAGCATAATAACTGCTGTTACATGTGAAGGAGCTGTTGTTTCAGGGAAGGAAGGCATTCTTACCTTGTCCTCTGTGCCTTCTTTGTTACTTTCCTGCTAGCTGACATCTGACATATAATAAAATATAATGAATAAGTCATATTCCAAGGATTGGGTTTTTTTCTGATTCTGGGCTAAATTTATATCCTGAATGTTATTCGTGGTCGTTTTGGGTTGGTTTTTTTTTTCACCTTTGATGTCCTTCTTCCTGTTCACTTTATAGTATTATTAATTTTACACTTATGCCAACTCCTTCACAAATAATAGTGATATTTTTCTTTATCTCGTGTCTCCTCTTTTAAATTAAGGAGAAAGCTAAAGTTTAAAAAACAAACACCAAGAAGAAATTATTGCCTTTTTGAATGCAGTCTGTGTTCTACATAGTACAACATATAGGCTATATAGATATCACTTACAAAGATTTACATGGGTGGTTTGTATAAAATTGTTCCTATTGAAAAAAGTGAGGGGATGATTCTGAAAATGTCAGGTGCTGTGGAACTGATATCTTGGCAGGTTTTGGCACTTAGATTTTTCAGTTCTCCGTGGTGAATATAAATCACTTGGTTTAGATAAGTTTAGTTATATAATATTCCTATAAATTGTATCTGAAAGATGTTTTTTTTGCTAAACACTTACATGAGTGTTGGGTGCTTTGTATTTCTTATGTAATCTGACAGTTTATAATTTTAAAATGTTTTACAAGTGCAAACAATTACTTTCAAAATCTTATAAATAGGTCAGTCTTGGACTAACTTTTGGTTTCAGCCAAATTAAGATTTATAAGTTTTTGAGAAATCCTTGAGTTATTCAGATGTTACTGAAATGTCTCATTGTGGCAAAACAACTGCCATTATACTTAGCCTTGATTTATTTTTTAAAAAGTCAGAAATACAGATCCCTGGCCTCCTACATAGCGTAAAATTAAAGTTTTAAATGTTAGAAGAGCAGGAAAATAACTTATCATAGTGAGATATCTGCACATTACTATTTGCTTACATCTAGAATACAAATAAAATGTAACTTATATGCACTCTGTAAAGCTGCAATATAGTCATAAATTTAAAGTGTTCAATGATAATGATATTGTGAGTTTGTCTCTTTGTGATTAAAACGTCAGAATTCCCTTTCCTAACATTCCTTGCAAGAAGCTGTCTTACGAGTTTGTAAAAGAGAGCTTAGCATTATGGAAAATCAGTGGAGTAGGAAAAGGGAGAAAATTATTACCAGAAGGAGTTAAGAATCAAACTTTAGAAAAGGAAGATTTGATACGAATGAGCTGGTATGTGATGAGTATTTGATGGAAGTTCCCATTGTTGCTTAATTAAAAGAGTGGTTGCTTATCACCTCAAGGACATATGCAAACAGCATTTGTTGGGTGAGAGCAGATGTAGCCAGCAGCTGCAAAAGAGAGTGCACAACCTTTTTGATTACCAGCGAGTGAGCAGAGCTGAGCCAGTGTCCATCAGCATTCTATCCTGAAAAAAATTCTATGTATTCTTTGTCTGTCCTGTCAGAGCAGCACAGAGATGATGCCGTGGGGAATGAGTGCTGGAAGAGGTGGGTGTTTGGGGAAAACTGTGATAGCAAAATCACAGTAAATTACTGGCATGTGAGGGAGGACCATTTGCTTTTCTCACTGGCAGCGTTTCCAGAGTTGTTGCCACCCTGCTAAAACCAAATCCTGATGTTACCATCCACACAGTGATTTCAGTCATTATATCTATCATTTTCTAGTTCAAGTAGTAGCTGTAACCTTCCTGTTACTTATCATGAGGATGAGATTGCAATGTGAAGTAGGGTTTACATAGGATGACACGGCAGATGATTTGCCAGAAGGCCAGAGAGCTTGATCTTCTGTAGAGGTTCCTCAAAAGCTGCATTTCATCTTTGTCTGTTTCCAGTGGATGCTCACAGGGAAGAAAGCAGTGGCTGAATATCTTTCAGAGGTAACTGTGCAAGTAAAAAAGGTTATCAGCTGCAGCTGCTTGTCGCTGCCCTCTTTTTGGAGATTAAACTGCCATGCACCAGCAATCTGCTGATTAAGGAGCTCATGCAAATACTGTCTCATGTGTCTTGGACAGAATCAGACAGAACAGTTTAAATAGTCACTTTTTGCCTGAAGTAAATTAGTGAGCTCTGAATTGAAACACACTAGTAGATCAGAAGGGATAGTAACCTCCTTTTACTGAGGTAGTTGAAGCCTTAATATAGCCAGTGGGCTCATTTGGCCAATCCTTACAACATCCACTTTGCCCAGCTCAGGATCCCAAAGTGAAATACACTCTTTTCTTCCATGAGTGGCTGCAGCATATGTGATTGTGCTCATTTGAAGTCAAATATTCAGTTCAGTTGAAATTGCTGGTATAAATGAATTATATCAGCTACACGCAGAGTTTTATCGTGTATTCTTTTCTGATATATTCTCATAACAATTTGAAAGGATACTTTCTTCATTTGGCATGATGCATTAAAACATGTTTCGTCTCAGGAATTCTAGTTCTCTTGTTGCCAATATGACCTTCATCTAAATCCAAATAAATCTTGGTATGTATAGCATAAATTAGTCCTTAAAGGATATATAACATCTCATGAATCCAAAAGAAAAACTGGTAGCTCAGTTTTGTCTGAAGAATAGCTACCTCATAAGAGCTATGTACCATTTACATAAAATCCTAATGCTTTACCTTTATTAGGTAATAAATCACAAATTTGGCCACCTTAAGCCTGGAAGAACATTCCTAATTGAGAGCTCTAACAAGAAATGGTAAAGAAAGAAAATAAAGAAAAACCAAACTGGATGCAAGTTTTGTTGCAAAACAAATAGGCAATTTGTTTTTTTTGCAAAAAAAAAGAAAATAAAGAAAAACCAAACTGGATGCAAGATTTTATCAAGATGCTGCTCCAGGATGTAAGGATCTCTAGGCAATATTTGTCATGGCTTTATGATTGCTGCTTTAGTGATACTTGAGTGCCTTACTGACTGTAACATGGGTGTCATTATTGTACTGTTTCACTTTGCAAATAGAAATGAAATATATAGATAAACTTGAGCAAGTACTTCTATGTCTGCAGTTGTGTAAACTGTTGAACATGTCTTTCAATTGCTGGCTACAGTCCAGTTCCTTCCACCACTTATTTTTGTAAGTGTCTTTCTGTCCCCTTCTCTTTCTGCCTCTACTTGTCAAGACACTGTAAAGAGATCCAGTGCATCCCCTAGAACCCTTGAACAGTGACCTTGGCTTATCTGAGCTGTTGGGTTATATTGGAACATTGAAAGAATAAGTTCAGATTGCCTCATAGATTAAAATATTTGGAATTTTAATGTATTTAGCCATCAGTATTTTTAAGTACTTTGTTATTTTATGACTGTATCTTTATTTCTGAGTATGGCTTTTCATAAGCAATTTGTATTAATTGTAAACTGGAAGAGTGGGGGGTTTTCTGGTTAAAGAACTGGCTGTGCTTGTAAGCTACTGTGCATATAATTCTTTATAATAAATTTGAGATTGTACGTGCCCAGTAAGGGGAAGGGAGTTAGAAAGCAAGCTTTTTGTATTTGACCCAAGCAACAGTATTTATATTCATGATTATCAAAAAACCAAAATTTCTGATTAAGCTGATACAGAAAATGTGGAAAAATATAGTTTCCATATAGTCGTTATTGCAAATTTTTTATAAGTGACTATTGTAAATTAGTATGTTTTCATGCATAGTAATAATTTCTAGATACTTTTTCCCGAGATATACATATGATGTCTTGCACCTTATTTAAGAAAAAAAAAAGTCTAAGCAATTACATTTCTTATTGTTTGTATGCAACATCCTTTTTAAGCTACTTAGGTTCAGAAAATAAATCTTTAAAAAGGTGGCATAAAGACCTGCAACAAAATAAAGTTATTCTGTTCTCTTCCTTGATACGAACTTTATCCTCAGAATGCAGAATCCAAATTGTAGTGCCTCAGAAATTCTTGGGAAAAAAAATAATGGCAAATGTTGCTATGGTTACAGAGCCATTCCCATTTGCTTTTCTTTTCGGCCTTAGTATGAAAGTAGAAAGAGAAATTTTTATTCCAGTGATCTGGAATGATGCTTTGCAGGGGAAATTAATCTCCCCCTAAATACTTCTCAGGTTTTAAACTGTTTTTTGGGTTTTGGTCTTTTCTGAGGTTGTTTATCCCCGTTTGCTTAATAAAGTTGATTAAAAACAAACGTAATCCCAAAAAGCTGTAGTGAAATTGATAGTTTCACTCACAGTTCAACTTGGGTGAAGGATAGATTCAATTGCCACCCTTCTGCAGTCTAACACCCTTTGGGTATAAAATACTCAGGCTGCCCTGAGTTACCTTAGTTTATTGACTTACCTTAGTCTCAGGAGTGACTGGCACTGATATTTTTTAATTTTTAAAGATTAAAGCACAAGATATTCCTAAGATTTCTTAAGTGAATGTGGACCAGATAAAGTAGGATGCTCTAGAATGCCCAGTTTTACCCCACTACGTTGGTGATTTTTTTCTTTGTACACTCGTGAGCAACTTTCAGTTTCTTCTCCTTCACAGAAAAAAGCCTGCGATGCTTTCTTCTCAAAGACACTTTCTCAGGCTGACAAGTAATTTCTAGTGTGGCTGAATTTAAATGTTTGTGAAAACTCTTCTGATTTTCTTATCAGCAAAGCATCGTCATCACTTCTTCCTGAGGATGAAAATACATTTGGAAGGAGCCTCTGTCGGGGTAATGCAACTGAAATGTTCTCCTGAGAAAAATAAGCAACTTTTTTTAAGGTAGCAATGATATGGCATAAATGTACTCTCTAAGGACAGAATAACTGATGCATTTCCCTGGGGGTCGTTACAATTCTGCTGCAGAAAGCTTACTGTGAAAAGATAATGCAAATAAAGGCTGCTTGTCATGGAAACACACAAGAGGTTTTGTAGGGTTGTTGTATTTTTTTCTTTCCCAAAAACCTCATTTGGGAATGAGAATAGGCTTCCACCTTACAAAAGCCAAAGATGTAGACTACACAGCCTCATTAGGAAGAGATTTTTTTGCTGGCTGTCTTGATAGTGTCTACATTTTAGGTGGCAATGTCAGCGTGGCTATCATTAAGGTTTTGTGATACTTTTTTTAGAAACAAGTAGTTCTCACTAGCTATAACTTTGCCAAGCAGCTATGTGAAATTTTCCATTCTGAATGGCTTTTCTAGGTTTTTGTACACACACATACACAGAGATGTATATTCCCTTCAATGTTTTGTTTTATTATTTCAGCCAAAGTAGTTGCAGATGTCTCCGAGTTAACATAAGGACGTAGTATAGTGATGTTTCATTGTTTGTTTGGGGTTTTTTTGTTTGGGTTTTTTTTTTTGTTTGTTTGGATTTTATTCTCTTGAGCCTTTGCTTTTTGGAAGCAGAAATTGAATTTAATAGCGTTTAGCACTACTGTGCCTTTGCTGACCCTATGAAAACCTACCCACGTTTTCTAAATCACAAGACTTAAGAATTTTGGTTAATTCTTGGAAAGGTACATTGTTACTGTAGGCAAACCCCTCACAACTTTTTTTGCCCAAGCAGACTGGATATTGTCTGTTCTCACAGAGCATCTGCATGTCCAGACTCTTAATGAACTCTCTTCAGACTAACTGAGCATGCACTAACTGCCACAGCGTTGGAAAGTGAAAGGACTGGAAATGCGCCATCCCGAAGTACAGCAGCTGCTTCATGATGCTTAGAGCTGGAAGGAGGGCTGCAGAGAAAGGGCTTTTGGTTACAACTGGGAGCTTGTGTTCTTGGTAATCCCCTGCTGACGCAGTGGAAAGAAATAATGGATTGAAATGAACGCAGTAATAGTGCAGGATCTGTGCGTAAGGGACATAAGCCTAAAAAAGGAACAGCTAGTGTGACCTTGGTCTGGGAACATTAGTTTTAGAGCTGAACAGCAGAAAAGGACATGAAGCAGTGCCTGATGGAGATATAAAGCTTGCTTAGATTGCTTAGATTTCAAGGCATTTGCTGATGCAACAGAAGTGGTGAGATAAGAGGACCTTTTGTGATGTGCAGACATAGCTCAAGACTTTTCAGTATCGTAGGAAAAAAAAATATTTTTTTTGCACTGGCAGTTGACTGGGCTCTTGAGAAATGGGGTGGAATGGAGGAGAGTAACTGCAGGAATTTTAGAAATGGAAGTTAAAGGTTGAGAATTCAAGAGGACTGCAGATATGAAGGTGAGTAAAAAAGGGCTGAGAGGAGTCTGAAGTTTCAGGAGAGGAAGCAAGGGACCCAGGAGACTTTCAGACTGCAGTTGACAGAATAAAGATTAGGAAGGGCAGAATAAAGATCAGGAAAGAACACAGTAGAAAGAATCAAGTTTGGAAACAGGAAAAATAATTTATCCACATTATCATCTGGAGTCTGGATTTAGAACTGGACAATAGTAGACAAATTAGCTGCTAAAAGCATCAGACTGCCACCACTGCCTGTGCCAGAGATGGTGATCCATTTTACTATTTTGCTGCTGCTGCTGCTACAGAGTCAGATTGTTAGCATCCAGTGTCTAGCTATGTTTCTTCAGTGAGAATCAAGCTACAAGTTCCTTAAATCTGTTCAAATTTTAAAGTAACCAGAGATGGGTTAATGTACAGTAGAGTATAGATGATATTCACTGCCTAGTGGTTATACTGACTGAACTCTGAAAAGCACAGAAATGGACATTGGAACCTTGATAAACAACTGAAGACAAATACTTAATTGAAAAACCCTTATGATATGCTTTAAAAACCAAAACTTTTCCATTTTTGTCCAAACACATAATAGAGGATGCTTTAAACAATAGATGTTTCTGATTCTTACCACCTTACCAGGTCACTCCCTGCCAAAGATTTTGGACTCTATGTGCAATATCATAATTTAAGATTCATATTTTAAAGATTCTAAGTAACTTAGCTGCTTAAAGCTTCTTTGAAAGACACAGTAACTTATGCAAGTTTCATTTTTGTATTTCTGTGAAATTTATCTTCAAATATTTGACTGAAGTTTTGAGAGGTCTCTCTTGATTTCATGAGAAGTGAAACATTTAATTAAAATTGACTTAAAATCTAAAGAAATACATGG
>NW_010309861.1:31211-86039 GCF_000700745.2 Antrostomus carolinensis | reverse complement strand
GATTTAATATATTTTTATATGTTTTATTACTGGATATAAAAAGCAGTTTTCAAATAAAGGCTAGTTCTTCTGAGTCTTCTACCCATTTATCTGTAAAAAGATCAAACAGAGTATGCAATTTCCAGAACACTCTGACTTCCTAAGCTGCACTAAAAATATTTCAGTTCTGGCTGTCCGATGTAAGTTACTGGTTCTGTGTTTTAATTGGTCTCTACTGGTTTTATGCTCAAAGGACAGTTTCTTTAAGACAGCTAGTAAAACTCTTCTAAGAGAAATAGCAATCAATACCTAAGAGGGGTTTATTAAAGGAAAATGATATCTTTTTTGTCTAACTCAGTTTAAAGTTTTAAACACTTTTCAATGTTAGTCACAGAAATATTTTTTTAAATTATCAACAGTGCTCTGTCTACAACTTTATTTCCCTTGTTGTTTTCTACAACTGACTTCAATACAGGATAGAAGTAATTAAGTGACTGAAATTTAGATTTAAATTTTTTGCCAATTCTAAAAATAGATAAGAGTTCCCACTTACCTCAATGCCTGCACTTCTTAGAATTGCAAGAGTAGTGCCTACGCCGTATTGCTGGGCATTGGATGCATCTGCAGAGAATTAAAGAACATCTTAATCCCTTAAAACATCTTCCATTTAAGACTTCACAGCTGATAATAGATGTGTCCTACTGAGAACATGCTACCATTGTCCAAATACACAAGTTTATTAAGTGATTTTCCAGGTGATTCTTTATCTCAGGTTTTGTTTGTATTTGTAGATATCTAAAAACTGCTGTGAGTTTGTGTCTATTATAGCTGTAGTTGTCCTTTGCCTCATACCTCACATCACATATCCCCTGACATTGAAAGCTTTACACATACTAATTTTTAGATGTCCACACTCCAAAAACAAAGGGTGATTATTGATTCTTACTGAAAAAAAGGGTATGATTATTGATTTCTTTATGTAGTTGATTCAGCCCACTGTATGAAGTTAGAGCATACTGTTTGATTTTTAACAAGTGAAAATAAAAGCGTAGTGAGGGGTGAGAGAGTCTGCAGAACTTCAGATTCATTTGACAGGTGGAAACTCATTAAAATTGCACATGCTTGAAGAGGTAGTATATATATTCTGTACTGCTATTGAGACAATTCTCAGAGAAATATTCCTGTTCCATCTGTCTTATAAGTGGTGATCTTGGAAAAGAATGTGGTTCTCTAGGCAGCTGTACAATTCACTGCTTCATGCTTCCTTCCTCTGTGTGCTAGAAAGACAAAGTCTATTGCCTTAGACATTTACAAATCAAATCTTTTCATATGTCACTAACTGCTTTTAGAGAAAAGCACAGATGTAAAACCCCTGTTTGTCTCTGAAGAGTGGCTAGCAAATAGGCTACTGACAGCAAGGCTCACCACAGTTCAATCAGAATCTATACTCGAGAGCATTCCTGACGTACTTGCCAGGGAAAATGTATTGCTTAGAATAGCTTTTCTTTTGAATACTAGAAAACAACACTACACTTAAAATAATGTAAAAGGGTCAAAACCTCTAACTTTTTATTTGAAGTCCCATGCTTCAATGTAAAAAAATACCACTCTATCCCCCTCTCCCTCTATACAGCTTTGTAAGAATTCCGATTGCTGCAGCTGGGATGTGGGTTTCTAGCTGCACTGCAGAAATGTGGGGCATTTGGGGTGGGGGGTGTTAAGGCCTTGTTTCAGGGGTTTTTATGGAATCATAGGCAATTCTTTTTGCTACATGCTGGTAGGACTGACAACTATACATTTGGGGAAGGACTGTAGAATTTGAGAAGGCTGCTGAAAGGGGGAGGGCAAGACCACTGCCTGAATTTCAGTTGTTTTTCTGTCACTGGTACTGGACATACACTTGCATGAAGCTTCAACACATTTTAAAATAGCTTGGGGTTTTTAATTAAAAGATAGCAATTCTGCTGCTCTCTATCTGTTTCTTTTTGTGAAAGCAGATAGAATTGAATACGGTTTTATTTTCTGGTCTTAAACTGTAGTGCTTCATAACATGACTTCACTAGCAGAAGAAGAGCACTTAAAACTAAAGCTACAATGCCAATTTGATTTTAGTTTAATTCAGAGGGCTAGAGCTTAAATCTTCTACAACACATATGGTGATCTTCATTTTTATCTTCTGTTGTAATGGAAAACCTATTCCAACAGTTTGAGGCATTTTAAATCTTTAAACTGAGAAGGATGTCAATCTGAAGATTGATCAAAATTGGGACAAAAGCTAATTTTTTAACCTTCTAGCACATCTGGAATTGCTTTCAAGAACTGACCTATAGTTTAATGATTTTTAGATATAAAGATATGAGGTGGCATAGAGATGTCAGTTTATAAAGTTATTTCCTCCACAAAAGCACAGCATATTAAAATTGCAAGTGATAGAGTGGGGGGGTTTTTGTCATGTAGGAGGAAACACTCTGAGTGACTCCATAATGGTTTTCCTCTTGTCAACAAGATCATTTGAAGAAAAATAGTTGTGCTTCCAAAATAATGTCTCCTGTCATAGAATTGCTGAATACTTGGTTCTGATAGAAGGATTTTTATGAGAGAGGAGCAAGACTAATCTACAAACATCAAGAACCAGAATATGATAAACCTGGCTCTGCTTGGATGTTTAGAGAATTTGCACTAGCAGTTTAGCTACAAATGTGCTGCGGCAGTCCAGAACACTTGCCAAACCTCACTGCAGCCAAAGTCTACTTTACTCCAAAAGTCTGTCTTGGTTTTTTTTGAGGGACAAAGTTTATAAAGTCTGTTTTGCTGTATTTTGTGTGTCCGTCATCTGGGAATTAAAAAAAAATATTAGTTGAGGCCCTTAAAATTCTTTATAACTATTCAGTTACATAGACATGAAGTGTACACTTACATTTCTTTCACGTTGGGTTTGAGTTTGGGAGTTCCACGACATACAAGAGAGATGGAGAGAAAGAATGGAGAAGTAGCAGTAAAGGATTAAAAAAAGCTTATGAAATAATCTTAAAAAATTAAATTGCATCCATTCATCAGTTACAATCCTCACGGGCATTTTTAAAATCCCGAATGTATTGTGTTTGCCTATAAACACATATTGCTTTTCACTACTTCAGTCTTTGCACTGATACAAAAATGTTACAAATTCCTAACTCTTCATACCATGGCTAAAGGCCTGCATAAGTTCTGATATATTTTCACAAGTTTCTGTAACTCTGCCAGCATAGCTTTTAGTTATTTGTCTTACGTTGTATTCTCATTAAGAATGGAAATGGCAAAGACTAATAATGAATGCTCCTGCATCTGCATTTATCATGACAATTATTTCTGTCTCTCTCTCATTTAAGAAGAAACATATATTGTTATGGCCTCCTTGACACCTTTGTGAAAACATGCTATTACTAATCTCTGTCTTCTAAATACAGGGTATCTTGGATATTTTTCAGCATCTGCATGTGGACTTTTTTGTCACTGTTACACTAGTAATACCCTAAGATGTCTCCCAAAGTATTCCCCATCAACATTTTGTCCTTCTGATGCAAAGACTATATATAGTATTTATACTGTAAAGTTATTTTATTTTGTTGCCTCTTCAGCAAGATAACTTTCTGATTTTTTTGATTATTTATTTTTTTTTTTTCCATAAGGACATCTTCTACTTGTCTGTAGCAAAAGATGCAGCACTGGTAACTGTGCTGCATATAAATGAGACTGCAGTTCTGTACCAGGAAAGCTAAGCACAGTGTAACTACAACCTTTGAATTGGAAGTTCTGTTTATTTGAACATACATGTACTACCCAGCTACTGAGTTACAAATCAGTACTGATTTATACAAGTCAAGGCCTGTCTCTTTAACTTGAAACAGCTGCTAAAGGAAGAAATCAAATATATGAAGACACCTGACAAAAATTCAGATGCTGGCAAACTGTAGTAGGTGCTTTCAAACACCACCAGCTTCTTTCACCAGTATTTTTGCTTTGACTTTTAGCAGTGTAAAGGGATTACATGATTCCCTCTGAAAATAAAGATATCTAAGAAAGATGAAATAAGAAAAAAAATCTATAGCTGAATCTATTATTTGCCTCTTGTCTAAGAGAATAGTTCATTGCTGCTGGCACTCGACTTGGACTGCATTCTTAATGAAACAGTTGTGCTTTCTCCAGTCACAAATAGGATTTTTATAGTAAGGCACAAAGGCAATGGATTTTACTTGAGAGCACTCAGAACTCAAAACTTCAGATGCACAAAGCAAATCTGCTTGAACAGAACGAACCAAGGAAGGGGAGGGGAAGGCATTTTACAGCTAACTTACAAGTAGACTACCTAAGACATGCATATGGCTATTTCAGGGTTCAGTGATCTCTGTCTTGACTGGGTACTTCCCTATTCATTCATAAAATGATCACTTTCACTGGTAAAGAGGCAATATTGAAAATAAAACTGCTGTAAAGTAACTGAGGTAATGATAAAAAAGTGAGGAAGTTACTGTTTGAAGGGGTTTTGCTTATATAAAACGATGACTGTAGCTAGATGGATGGCTGCAAGACATCTATGCAGAACTTTTTCTTCTTCTTTCTGTATTTCTGCTAACCTGGGGTTTTGTGAGGGAGAAGACAGGAATAGCCACTAAATCAGACCTAAGACATTGCTTCTCTCACCCCTTAATGAATGCCATAAGAACCAGCCTGCTAGGTCTCTCATTATCAGGTATTCATGATGGACTTGAAATAACTTTCCTTCTGAAGCTTTATCAGAAACTGACCTTTTCTTAAGACCTTTAATAAATTGTCACTTTCTGAAGAAACTAATCTTGGAAAAAAACCTGGCCAACTATAATTGCAACAGTTTGCCTTTAACTTTTATTTTAGACAGAAGTGTATGATAGCTTGTGTATATATGATTACAAACTCACAACCCCTACAGTGCTACTGATCAACCGTTATTTTTCTGGAATCTTAGTTTTATTTTCAGTGATAGGCTTTTTTTTCCTGATCTTTTTGTTTAACTGAAAAGCTTTGGGAGCTATAGATGCAGGCAGAATTAATTAAAACCTAGTGCATTTATGCTTTTAAACTTCTCAGGGGGCCACCTAGATTTTGGGAGCAAATGTGCAAAAATCTCCGTCCCTTTCATGCCAGCCTAATAACAGAGGAGCACTTTCATGGCTGTGTCACTCCTTTCACCTTCTGTTCACAACAGTGGTACTTAGCTTTTCTTGCTTTATACTTGAACAGTTGTCAGACCTGTGGTCTGCTTTGTGGTTTTTTCATGTGGCAAGAAACAGAACCGAGCCATGCTTACTTCCCATGAGAAAAGAAGGGAGAAAACAGAAGAGAATTAATCTGGTAATGTCTAATATGGTCCTTTCAAGGACAACACCAGAGATGTGCCTCTGATATACTCAAAATCATACTGAATGATGGACCAGGGGTGGAAACAAGAACACCACAGACAAGAAAGCTCTTGGCACAAGATAAAGACAGGGAGGTTGCTTACCAGTTACTGTTGCAGGCAAAACAGACTGGACTTGGAGAAAATCAGCTTAATTATTACATATTAAAATATGTTCAGGTCATAAAAAAATACAAACATTAACACACCTTTTCTCTGGACACCAGTCCCTCAGGCTTAACTTCACTCCTCCACCTCCAAATCTTCTGCCACTATCCTCCCCCTCAGCAGCACTGGTGGGGTGAGAACATATAGTCAGTATACATGGGTCTCTTTCTGCTGCTCCTACCTTCTCAGCCTTTTCCTTGGCCCCTACATGGGTTCTCCACAGAGTGTTTTTCCTTCAGGAAATATCCATCTATTCCAGCTAAGGGTCCTGCACAGGCTGCAGCAGGGATTACTGCTCTGGCACCACGGAGTACTTCCTCATGCCTTCTCTAACCTTGGCATTCCCTCCTCTGGCTCTCTCTCTGTGGTGTTGTCTGCCCTTCTCTAAACAGACTTTCACAGAGCTGATGGGCTCAGCTGTATCCTATGTTGCAGAGCCAGCTGTCCCTGGCACAGAGCAAGCCTAGCCTTCTCCTAGAGAGACCACTCCTGCAGCACCATCCCCACCCCAGCTACCAAAACCTTGCCACATATTCCCAGTACAATAGCTATGGCTTATGTTCATGTGTGATCTTTATTTAGTATTGTCATTTTCAATTGACAAACCTGGAGTTATGGTTATATCAGTCTTTGTTATCAGCTTGTCAGTTACTTAATAAACACTTTTCATCATCTCTGTGGGAGTTTTAGTCAGTTAGATGGTAATTCAGGTAATTCAGATGGTAGTGCAGGTATGTTCTGCACTAGGTGACAAATACAATCATCTGTGGTATTACTGGTGATAAATTTTAACAGTTTCAAGTCCATACATTTGTGTGTAGTTTTATTATCTAGGTAGTATCTGGATTTAAGCTAACATCTGAAATCTACATGGGCCACCTTCCTCTTGAAACTTCTTAACATTGCTGCACATCAGATATGTGACAGCATTACAAAGCAAGAAACAACATACTGAGGCTCTGGTCATGTTTGTTCCCACCAGTAATTATGGTTATCAAAACAGCAACCCAGGCTTCATCCCTACCTGTCAATATAGTCCTTTCTGATACTCAGAAGGAAGGTCTGGATACTTGGAACAGAGGAAATGTCAGATACCTCTTTGTCCATTAAACTGTGCTTTAACTATTAAAACTGTTTCTTTTCATCTATGCTTTGTGGGTGATTAGGGCCAACTCCAACTGCACTAGAATGAGTATTCTTCATGTTCTTTGTATCCATCCCAGCTCTTCAATGTATCCATAAAAATATCTGTGTCATAAGGATCTTCAGATAGACTAGCACATGGGAAAAGCTCTTCCTTAAAGAAGAGGCTTATAGGGGTCATGTGATACAAAATGATGTGTCTCAACTCCAATTAAGAAAGTAATCATTTTTTAAATAGTCTAAGCTATGACTGAGTATTTTTATCCTAGTCTGTTTGTGAAGTGTCATATGATCTTAGTGGTGTAGTAGAAGTGATTTTAAAATTATTTTTTGTCTGTAAACGTTAGATATTCAGGATGTTTTTCTACAGACTGTCAACCAGCTGCAAATTACTTTGCAGTTCTCTGTCTAGACTTACAGATTGGTCTTCAATGAGATGGCATTAATGAAACCTAGACAAACTTTTCCACATTTCATATTAGACTCTATCTACCCAGTCTCTGCCAGATCTTTTCCCCAAGTGAGTGCTTAGGATGAAAGCTTTTCTATCCACCGTGCTTCAGACTAGATGCTGTAAGTCTGGAAAAGGGAACAATAATTTTAGCTGATTTTTTAAAGTTGTTTTGTAAGCCTGTGTATGATTTTTTTATAAATAGAGTGTTGCATTTGCAACTCTTTCTGACTTTAAAGTGTTCTCTGCAGAACTGTTAGAGTAGTATAGTCATAAGTTGCTTTTTTGATTTCTGAGCATTGGTGAAAAAAAAAACAAAGCAAAACACCATACATCTAGTGGGGAGGTAAAGGACAAAAACATTGGGAAGAGATAAAAAATTTTAAAAGATAATGGGGTGTTTTTGAAACAAAGAATAGAGCCAGTTAAAAAAATCATAACAGGCAATATTTCCCAATTAAAGAACAACACTCCTCAAATCTTGACTGAGAAGCATGCAGAACCATCCTTCCCAAGGCTGTCCTTCAGTGCATTTGATACATTTCTATTGCTGCCTCTGCCAGTCAGTGCTTACTACTCTCCCATGACTTGAGTTTCCAGATGTTTTTATTTCAGAAGAGATCATAAAATGCTACTATAGATGACATTTCATCTTTCATGGATTTTTTTGTCATCAGAGATAGGTGAAGGTTAATTAGATTTAATATAGTGGGTTTGGTTTTTTAAGCAGAGCACAGCAATTGCCAACTGGCACAGTGTGCACAGCCCAACTTTTACATTCTTCAGTAAGTAATGAGATTTCTAGAACAGCAGAATCTGCTGCAAAGACATTCGTCTGGGACTCACAAGACTTGAAATTTATTCCTCACTCTACCGCTGACCTGCAGTGTGACTTCTATAAAAATCACTTCAACTCATTCCTTTTCATTGCCACCCTTGCTGTAGCTTCTTTATATAGGTAGTGTCCTCCTAAGGCAGTAAAGCAACTTTGTAATTGGAAGTTGGGCTTTTTAACCTCCTCAGTGTAAACACTGTCACTCTCCCTCTATAACAATCTCCCCATCAGCTCAATCCTATTAGAAGTAGGATCCATAAACAGTATAATACAGTTAAAATGCCTTCACCTTTTTATCAATAGCAAAATTCAGTGCAACAACTGACACTTACTATGAAATTATGGTTATGAAGTGGCTTATTGTAAAGTAAGTGTGATGGAGGTGTTCTAGTTGTTCAGTCAACAGCTAGCATCAAAATCTTACCACTCTAACTGGTATCCTTACGGGGGTTCTCAGCACAGGAAACAAGGAATTCACAAGCAGAATGAAATAACAAACCAGTCCCTCATCCCTCATTTTCAAGTATGGTCCTTCTTGGACAAGACTGCAATCGTCTCTGTGTCTTATTGCTGCATGTGCCCCCTCCCAGCCCTTTTTTTTTAGGGGGGGATTTGACAGGCAGGGGGCTGAAAGGGAGAAAGAGCCTCAGACCTGAGGTTTTCCTAAATTGTGACATGATAAAAGAACATATAGTTTTCTAATAAAGAGTTGTTAATATCTGCAGTGGTAAAATAGCTCTGTATTAACAATAATTAAAGTTCTCATTTTGCCTTTCCTTTTTTAACAATGATTGTTACAACAACCTTGCTGTCCTCTAAGCCAGAAAAACAGAGAATGGCAGTATGAAAAAAGATGTGATGAATTGCATTCAGCACCAAAAATATGTAAGGAGAAGAATAAGAATGGCTGTTAAAGAAATCATATCATGAAAGATAAGAAATCTCACAGAACATCAGTCATTCTTATTCTGCATGTTTGCTGGCACAGTAAAGGCAATAAAACAAAACATACGCTTTCCTTTGTGTAGCACACAAAGGCAAGATCTGAGAAAAAATAACTAACCATCTAGTGATGGTAGTCAGCTAAAATAAAATAGATTCCAGTGCTGCAATTTGGAGTATCCTGCAGTGTTTGCAGAAGCTTTTTCTCAAGCATTACTAATATTAGAACTTTAGACAACTTCCTTGAGACTTTGTGGAGCATGTTGCATTAATTCCTATAGTGTTAAAATCATGTTTTGGCCTGACAGTAGTATGAAAAACTCCCAGCAAGGCTGTGTTTAAAGTATAAAAAGTTACAAGCAATTCTAAATTGCTCTCTCTTGTTTTAAGTTATACTGCACTTACAGACATTGCCACATTCCCTGTAGTATGCACATAAGAAATGCAAAATCTTAAGGTCTGGTCAATAATAGGTTAAAGCAAGTGAGTTCTACAAAATGAATTTCTAACCTGTTGCATTGTTCCCAGCTTCATCCTATACCCCTTGCCTTGCTACACAGAGAGACTACTTAAATAAATAATAATAAAACTAATCATCATCTTGGCACATGGTAACACTTACATGGTAGAATCCAGTCTCTTTCGCAGAATGGTTGGTTGTTGTCTGTGTGGCAACAGGAGTTTGTCACAAGGAACCTTGCAACAGCATTTTCAGATGGATCAGGTGAGACTTCCCAACAGCTGTTCTGCAAAGCAAGGCTTCATCACATGCCACAGTTACTTCGGAAGACAAATGCTGTAATTCTTGATGTCCCCTCTTCCTCCTCCTTACCCAGAGCTTTTATTGCTTATCATGATATAACATGGTGTGGAATATCCCTTCAGTCAGTTGTGGTCAGCTGTCCTGGCTGTGTCACCTCCCATAATCTTGTGAACCCCCAGCCTACTTACTGGTGGAGCAGCATGAGAAACCAAGAAGGCCTTGAGGCTGTGTCAGCACCATTTGGCAGCAGGTAAAACATTAGTGGGTTATCAACACTGTTGGGGTCACAAACCATATGGGCTACTGTGAAGAAAGTTAGTTAGCTCCATTCCAGCCAGACCCAGTACATCCATTCAAAATATGTAACTATTGAAGCCATGTAACTATTGACACCATTTCTACAAGATTTTCTTCTTTTTACATGTGTTTTATTGATGTACAACTTGGTCAGTTCTGCAGCAGGAACCACCTGAAAGAATCTCTGCAGGGGCCAGACTATCCAAGATGTTAATCAACACATTTAAGTATACAAATTGGTGAAGGCACAACAGAAGATACCTGGGGGAAATCTTCAGGAACTATACAAAACAGCTACCTGGAAAGCTCCTGCACAAGTTAGTCAAATACTCAATGGTAAAGGTGGCTGCCATTAAGCAATGCCATTAAAGTCTATAAAAAAATGGTACAAACAGGAACAAGAGCTTAATTACTGCTTATTCACAGAAGCATTTCTTCCAGAAGGAAAGAAAGATGTCATCTTAATTGAATATTGTTCCTAGTAATTTGAAATGTGGGAACTTTCTATCTTTGATAGCCTTTACAACTCCAGAGTTTTGGGTTGGTTTTGTTTTGTTTTGTTTTTTAAAAAGTCTTGATAAACAATATTAACTTCAAAATGTTTGATCTAAGCCTGAGATTTAAGCTTGTCTCCTTTAAGTAATCTTTTTCAGATTTTACAAAGAGTAGCAGGCTTCACTGTACAGCAGTTAGTTCTACAGATATGAGTGGGATTGATCAGTATCTGCAACTATGACCAAAACTCAAAACTGCCAAATTCATGATATTTCAGATCTGTGGTTTTCAGAAGGACAAAGTATAGACCCTATTAATTTCCATCTTAAAAGATCCATCTCTGTGGTCTATCTTATTCTTTGATGTGTAAAAACTGAAGTGCATCCAGAGTGAGTGTTTACCTGTGAAAATATAGCAATTAGTTCTGCATGAAAGCAATTAATTCTGAGTAAAATTCAAGAAGAGGAACAAGCTCTTCTGTCTGAAATATATTGTCCCAGAACACCCTCCTTCCAGAAGGATGTTCAAGACTACTGGGAAATATTTAACAACAAAGGAAATATTTATTGCAAAAATATAGCAGTGGTCCTCAAATTACTCAATTTTTGGTATAGAGGGTTAAAAAAACAAACAGGAAAACAAAACTTTTGAAGTGTTAGGTCTGCAAAAAATGGAAATAAGCTGGAATTTGTATTCTGAAGAAGCACTAAAATAGAGCAAGAGAAGAAAACAGCTGCTTCAGGAATACAAATGCTAAATTTATTAATGCAAGAGAGGACAGTATGATTAAGTTGTTTAATGTAGTGTGTAAAGCACCAGAACCATTTGCTTAATATATTTAACCAAGAAGTCTAAAAAAGCCATGAGCCCAGGCTGGAGTAAATTCATCAGTGGGTAATTTCCCCAGTCTTTGACTGAGATTGTTTCCAATTTTATTTTTTTTCCCCCTCCTTGTACTCAATCCTGGGAAAACCACATTGCAATACAGAAGTACCTCAATAATGGAAATGCTAGTTCCAGTCAGTGTGGAGTTCGAGCTGATTGTATCACACCGTGTGCATTCCTGACATTCAGCTGCACAGCCCAAGCCAAGTTAGAGGCCTGCTCACCCCGACTGTTATCAGAGTACTGAATTATTTTACTGTATTCTTATACAGTTAATCTCAGGAAAGTCTCCTTCAAAGACCAAAATAGAGCAGAAGATACTGAAACTTTCCATTGGAGAGAGAATCTAAGTTTTATTCTAGGAACAAAAACCAACCGAACAAATGAATTAATGGCACCAGTGAACTCCAATACTAGAGATATAAGGGCACTTTATCTCAGCACTTTCTCATTGTATTTTTTTCCCCTCAACATGCCTTGACTTTGGTTGCTTTAATCATCTTCAGAGCAACAAAAACATTAGCAACATTGTCTGTTATTTATATATATTAACTGCTACTTACCCTCAAACCAGCTGTAGTGGGTAAAGGAAGAGGGGAAGGGAGCCTCTGCTATTCTGGTTCTCTAGACAGACTCTGCAAGTCTGGATCAGTGGCAGGGGGCTGGGTAGAATTAGGGTCAGCCAATTAACAGTAGAAGGCCACTGAAGCCTTTCATTCATATAATCATATACATGTAGACAGATACATACACAACGTACAGCGGGAGAAACATCTAGCCGTGCTGTGTCAGTAGCAAAACCAGCTGAACTTTAACACGTACACACAATTTCTGTTCTCACAGCCACAGCACATTCCTACAATCAATGAGAGCCGAATGTGGATCACTGAGTATTGAAAGTGATCCCTGCATGCCTTAAGGAATGTATCACTGAGGAACGGTAGACTGCTTGTGACATAAGCCAATAACTGGTCCTCTCAAGAGGCAATGCTGTAGAGAACAAATGTCATTTCTCTGTAGGGAGTAAATGAGCAAAAGTCTGCTCACTGGGACTCTCTTTTTCTTCCACATGGAAGGATTTAGTTCACTGGAAACAGTGTCTTCCTCTACATTACGTATGCTTCAGTGAAAATAGGAGAGTCTTACTACTTCCGCCTTAAGGACATATAACCTTAAAGTTCTTCCAAATGGAGTTATGCTGTAAGGGACCTTGTAAAAAATGTTCACCATCAAACATGACAACAAACAGCACAATTCTTATAGAATGGATAAATAAAATACTCAACAGTGAAGTGATGAGCTTGCAGGTGATACACAAATCCAACTTTATTTCCACAGTCCCACAATGTGCTACAAAACAAAGGGATTCATGGGAATGTTCTGTAAGTGCAGTTATGGTAGTTCTTGGCTCCTTCCATCCTCAGTAGAGGTTAACCAATACAGAGTACCATCCTCTTTCTATTGACTACAGACAAAATCTAAAATTAAAACCAACTTTTGTGATACATATGCTGAAATAATCAGTTTTATTCTGTTCTTACAATTACCCCAGAACATAAAAGAAATTACTGGATATGCTATCAGTTACACATTGCTTGCCAGTCTCAGCTATTTACTATGCTAAATTATACAGCTTAGAGTACAAAACTCAAAAGTTGCCAGAAATCAAGGAATTTATAAATTGGTGAAGGAGAAGGGGTGGGAGGGATAAGCTAACACCATCAGAAGCAATGGGTACCCTTCTTCCAAAGAGTAATTGTGTGTTATTCAACAGGTAAGTAATTCAAATAAATTGTATTCAAATAAATGACAGCAGACACTATCGTGCAACAGCTTCTGTCAAGGAAACTCCTATTGTTTTGTTGGTCCTATTGTAATCATTTGTGTTTGTAGGATAAGAATCCTAATTTCTAAAAGTGTCATAAATTGAAAAAAAAAAAAAAAAGTACTTTCATTTGGATTGTAAATGGACTAAGTTACTTTTATACGATTTCCTACTTTTTCTTAATGTATAAGCTTCCTCTATAACTAGGTATCTTAAGATTTCAATTTAAAAGTTAATAATCTAAAAATAATATTAATTAATACAGTTTTTCTTGTATTCTCTATTACCTTCTGTCCTTGTAGTTCCAGGTTTTCAGTTGTAATGGCCTACAGCTCTACTTCAGGCTTCCTAGTGGAGAAGCAAATTTGTGCCAGCTTGCTGAATAACCTCAGTAATGTTCAGTCACTCAGAACTTCTCCATCTGTGTGTCCATCCATCCAAAGAACCAGATGCTTTGAAAAACACCTTATCCACCTTGCCTGAAGTATCAGTATCTGAAATATGTTGCTACCATAACTGCCATTTCCAGCTCTGCAAACAAAGGCAACAACTGACCTACCTGGAACCCTCAGCTGTTTTGTTGGTCAGGTACAAGTGTTTTCTTTACAAGTCAACTGCTGCTGCTGCTAAAGGGAAACCTGCAAAAGGCTTTTATATAATTATTTTTTTTCTCCCACAGAAAATAAAAATCACTAAGTGGAAACATTGTAATAAAAATGAACCATTTCACCAAGGAAGAAAAGAAGTTCAGAGAATATGAAGACTTCATCGGAGTGAAAAGCTGAGGTTTCTATGCATAATTACTGATCTACTCTTTCCATTGGTTTTCCACTAATAAGCATTTAGACAGCTCAATTATTTTATTATTGAAATTAGATAATGAGATAATTATATAAACTTCCTTTCTAAACTTGTATGTTTTCCACTGACACAGGTTGCAGAAATATTTGTGCCAGGAGCTTGATGATTAAACATGAACTCGCTTCAACAGATATGAAGAAACATCCTTGATTCTCTGCTGCACATCTGTACAGCTTTTTTCTAGTTCAGCACAAAGATTAATACATAGGATCTGCATCAGCAGCTAGTAATTTTCCAACACGTTTGGCTACTAACCTGAAATTTCTTCTGGAAATACTCTAGAAAAATTTCCTCATGCAAAAAAAGAACATGTGTGCATGCTATATAACAGTTTTTGTAAGAAACTTAATTATGTTTGATTATCATGAATCATTGCAACTTTTCTCTGTTATATCCCCTTGAGTGAACAATTGCTTCTGATTAGAAGCTTCAGCAAAAATACTGTTTGAGCCATGTTCTTAGAAACAAAAGAAAGATGTCTATGAATTTCAATGTTCTGTTAAATTTCAAAGTAAGCAGGCAAAAAAATATTTCAGATTTACAACTAGCAGATAGATACTCACAACCATATTACATTTCAAAGCACTGGAAGGGGATGTTCCTTATGTAATATGGTAACAGGAGTCCAGAGATTAATCCTGCAGAGTTAAGCATCTTCAGCCCAACTGCTGAGGATGTTTTAGAATCGGTTTAAAAGTCACTACAATAAAGAGTGAAAAGTTAGTGAAATCCGGTATTTTCTTTTATCAAAGAATTATGTTGAGAATGCTTGACTTTTGTTCAAGTGCTTTACTATGTACAGCAAATCACTTTTTAATAAAAAATAGTAATAATATAGTTGCAAGTCACATAAGCCAATGCACCATGTTAACGAATAACACTTGGAAAAGGTGCCTTCTCATTTTGGTAGCTTCACTTCTAATCTTTAAGATAAACATTACATCACTTAAGCATCAAAGCTTCTGCCTTGGGCAACTATTTACTGCTCGAACATCTGTGGAAGCTGAAGTTACTGCCTCCCAGCTGTTTGTTACCATTAATTTTTTTGCCAAAAATTACCAGCCCCATAGAATGTGATGTTGCTCAGCCAGCAGAATGGATGATAACAAGGATTCTCTCATCTGTTTCAGTATGGAGTTAGCTAAGTTAACTTAAATCCATGCGTTTCATGGTTCATGCATTTTGGTGAATCAAGAAAAATTGTATAATTTCTTCTGAAGATCTCGGCGTTAGGTGTTACGTCTATTTTTGCAAAATGGTAAGACTAAAATTTAAAAATGAAAAGGATTTTTAAGCTCATCTGAATGTTTGTTTGCACCTTCCTTTTCTGAAACATCTTTAAAATGTTGATACTGTCAATCTTTAAGTGATTTGCTTCATTAGGGTTAAGTTAGGTCTTTGTTGCTAGGTATTTACAGATGCTGCAGCGAGAATCAATAACAAAACTCTACAAGACTGCTAAGGCAGCAAAAACAGCATCAAGAGGCATGGCTGTGACACTGCACAGCACTGTTCTGCAGAAATTTGTGATGCTTTTATGCTGCATAGATATAAATAGGTACAGGGAATCTAATGAAAAGATTCAAGTAGGAAATTTGCAATTCTGTCAGGAGCTTACCCAATGTCTTCATTTGACCCTTTCTCAAAGTTCTCATTTAGAAACTGCAACAGCAATGTTTTTGTATTCAGAACCAGAGAGGAGTCTGGATCTGCATGCTCCAGACTGGATTCTCTTGGTCTGCTAAAGTGATTAGTCCCAATGCAAAAGGTACATGTAAAAAAGGATATGTGAGAATTATAACTATACATCGTATACAACTGGCACATGAATTTTGCCATATGCCTCACACTGATGGAACAAGGTGACTAAGAAGCCCTGTCAGCAACATAACAAAACTGAGTGGTCAGGAATAGGAAAGAGTTAGAGCTGTACTACGCCCTGTCCTCACCATCTGGAATTCTTTGGCCAGAGGCATAAGATTTGCCTCTAGCAACTATCTGCATCAGGTTTACACATCTTTGCAGCATGAAAGTGCACCCTCTTTCTGACATAGCAATAATCCCCAATTCCAGTCTGAAGTGCAAGAATACAGCATTAACACAATGCGAAGGAAAAAACTCCTATTCAGAGAACAACCTTGATAAAGAAGCAACGTGTCCTGTGTGTTGATTAGGCCTAGAGAGATACCTTTTTTTAATGTAAGACAGAACTGTTGGTTTTAGTCTTACAGGTGGATTCATTGATAAGTGCTGTCCCTGACATATAATCTTCAATAAAAGCTGTACTTTTCTATCTAATTTCCATCTTTCAGCTGAGACATTAGCATTCCTTATTCACCGTTCTTCTCTCTCAAGCATTACCTCAGATTAATTGGCACTGTATAAAATAAGTTGCTGGGTGCACAATGGTAACCATGGTAGCCTTCATACTATCTTCACAATGCATATGTAATTCAGTCCTCAGGAAAACATAATTAGTACGTAGTATAATATATTCTCTCTAAACACATCACCAGGGTAAGAAATACATACAATCAAAGCAAACGATGCCTACAACCTCCACTGAACTGGGCTACTATTACTGAGCAGTTACATTGCAAATGAATATACTATTAAGTAGTTTTGCTGCAGCATCCTCAACTTGCATAACGCTTTTTCTTTAACAGAATGTCTTTTCTTTATGACCAAAAGGTGGCAATGTTCTACTTATTATCAGCTGGCCTTAAAAAGTCAATAGAACTGAATTCATGTAGGAATAGTGAAATCTCTCTCCAGCCAATGCAAAAAGCTATGCATCATTAACAAGCGTGCTTACTAGGTCCCGATACTTTGTTGATGACACCTTCACATAAAAATTAAAATACAGTTCAAGTAGTAATCCAGTGAGCTGTGTGAATGTCCATTCATGTATATCTTCTTATGAGGAAAAGTAAAGGCATATGCAGCTTAAAAACAAAGTGTGTTCTCTGTTACTCAGCACATACCATCAGGTCGTACTCAGGATACTCCCAATGTGTTCATGCAAGACAGTTTCTGCTATGCAGTGAATGAAGTTTCAGTAGCCTGGCTGCTCAGAAGGTGCCACCTAGCCATTTGAGATTTTTACAGCTTATCTCAAGAAATGTAACTCATTTGAGATGACCTCCATAATTCATTTGGGGATTTGCCAGTCAAGAATACTGAAGTCATCCAAAACATCTGCCAGTGAAGCCTTAATACCACACCCACACGGACTGCCCATACACATAACGGCGTGGAAGCCGCAGCGTGCAGCTGTTATTTTTCTAGTTAGTGTCTCAACAACTGCATTACTTATTTTAATGGAACAAGTTAGGAATAATCACATGTAGGAATAAACTGCTACCCTGGTGCTGGGCCCACGCCTATGATTACGAAACATCGGGTGTCCCACACCCAAACAGTCAGAAGTTATTTCCATAAGACAGTAAATGAGAAAGCTAAGAGACAAAAGAAATTATGTTTTTCCTGGTGTTCCACAGGGAGATGCTTTTCAGTATCAGCAGTAAAATGGGAGCTCTAACATTATTTCATATAACTATTTATGGTATTTGTGGTATGGATGACTGCTTGCTGTGGAATTAAAGCAAAGGCTAGCTAGAGAAGGAAAGCCAGGAAAGAGAGGAAGATACTCCATATAAAGAGCATCCTTACAAATACACTGAAGTAAATGTTGGGTTTCTAACAAAAAAGATGGCACTTTGTGAGACCAAATTTGGCATCAGTCCCATTATTATCCTCAGTAGTGTAATTTAAGCATTAACATGGTAAAACTTTAGAATATTTTAAATTACTTTCAATTACTGAAGACAAATTGTTGTAGTCATTAACTGTTGCACATTAGAAATAAATTACTTTCAATTACTGAAGACAAATTGTAGTCATTAACTGTTGCACATTAGAATTCCTTCTTTATTCGTTAATGTTATTTAATGTTTGTGAAATTATTTGACTATCATTTAGTTACTGGAAATTCAAAATCACCTGTTTCAGAGTCATCCTTTTCAGAGAGACCTTCAACCTTCTTCAACTACCAATATACCAAATACTTACCAACCTTGGATATCTATATATGGTGAATAAAATGTACAGATGTATAGACTTTCTAGAAAGCAGTGCTCCTTTCAAAGACTCTGGGTTTTGGTACCAAATATATATGGCATGATTAATTATAGAAGAATTTATTAAGCACTGCAGGGACATCTCAAGAAAATCAATGGCCATAAATAAGAAGCATCTGACAGTAAGCTGGAAGTAGAATCAAAAAATGCTTCTTCCACTGAAGTGCAGTGGAAAGACAAAACAATCAGCATTAAAGGAGAAGCTGTAGAATTTACCATGACCAGAATTTCACACTAGAGATCTTAGACAGAAGTTGCTCTTTTCCTTCAACCTTAAATACCAAGTTTCCAGAAGATTATTGTGTAGCCACAAGTTTTGGACACAATTCCAAGGTATAATATAATGCAAGATGCCTACAGATGCTAACTCAGAACCAGGCAATGCAGTTAAAATATAGTAATGATTTGCAAACCAGCAGTTTTATGAACCAATTCCAATAATCTCCAGTATTTTTTTAATGTACTCTCTCTGTATATTTATACAACAAAAGAAAAATGAAATCAGCATGACAGCAGCATTAGTCTTTTTAATGTCTGCAGCTTATTTATGTTGACTTCTGCCTTACTATGCCTTACAACTTCCTGAACATTTTGCAGAATTTCTGGCCATGTTCAAAAGCACTTATAAAGTTGGGAGTTATTTTCCTTATTTTTAGGGGGAATCACATTATTATTAGAATCAGATACATATTTTGCAGCAATTCCCCTAGTATGCAAGTCCAAACAGAGGCTCATGCTAGGTGCCATACAAATGTTACATAGACAATCCCTTGTCCCAAGAGCTGAAACTAAATACAGTCAACGTATAGCACAGATATGAGTTCAAATTCCAAAATTCATATTTAAAATACATAGCAAACCTTACGGTGATTTACATTCAGAGTTCTAGCTACATTCATGAGGATGGAAATCATGTGAGAGCTTCCCAATCAGCCTTCAGTCCAAAACTCCTTTCCTATGTTCGTGAATGTAAAATACTTATTTTACCTTTTTTTTTTTTTTTAAAGCAAGATGCCATTAAAGAAACGTAAGGATAAATAGAATGAAATAACATATAAGTGTTCCACACAAATGCACATTCAGAGAGACAAGTACTGGCTTATGCTACATGAAAAACAAGGCCCTCACTAGAAAAAAGGTTAGTGACAGTAACTGCCCAAGTGACTCCAAAAGACATAAAAAAGCCTGCCACCAAGGTGAACATTTACAAACTCCACGACCCAGTACTACTGATCTGTTTTTATTAGATCGCATTGCAGAACGTGTAGAATGTCCCTGAGCATCTTCCAATCGCTATCAACAATATTATGTTAGTAGGTGCTAGTACAGCATATTCTGTGATAACAAATTATACACTCTTACAAGTCCATTTAAGCCTGCCAATTAGGTCCATTTTAAAATAAGTGTACTTGAAGTGTATTGTGAAATGCAGTAATGATTAACTGCGACGCCACTGAGAAACAGAGTCACTCAACAACTGAGTCTTTAAACAAACTTGGTTTACAAATCCTGTCAGCTTTCACTATAGCCATGAGTTGTCACTCAGAGGAAGCTGTCATTGTACTGACACACTGCAACATGAGCTCCAGGGTAATTGTGCAGATTAGGAAACAAAATATTCATGTCCCATTTGAATGAACAGAAAAACTGCAAGGCAAATTTGTGTTTGGTTAACTTAATAACATAGCTTGTCTTCTGACGTATTCCCAGGGGAACTGGAATCCTAAAGGTATGTGTTACATGAACTGACTTATTTTGGATACTTCCCATGTTATCGCTAATTCAGAAGACAGATTTACACCTGTAACTTGTTGTCCTTTACAGGGCTTTAGTCACCTAAAATGTTTACTGCAAGTTCATACCTACCAGTTTCTGGAAACTGGAGAAGGCAAAGGATCAGGCACAACAGTGCAGTACCTGAAAATCTAAACACACAGACAACACTTTAAAAGTAGAAGAAACTACAAATAGAAGAACAGAAGTGTATAAGTAACTTGTTTTGGTTTGGGTTTTGTTTTTGTTTGTTTGGCTGGTTTTTTTCCCTTCCCCCCCTCTAGTTTCCTGATGGTTCCAGAAGATTTGGCAAAACCAACATTTTTATCAAAACCAAATATGCAAACCTGCCACAGGTACTGGTTTTCCTGCAGTTTACTGAATCTTGAGTAAAAACAAACTTAATAAAGATTGGACACCTGAGTCTTCTGCCAAGGTAACAATCTCGCTATAATAATCCCTAGTCTATCTGGAGAAATCCTGAAAAACATCAGAAAGGAGTCAGAAAGAAGCTTATCCCTCTATGCTAAAAGCTACTAGCAAGGGATTATTCTCTCTCTCCTTTTTCATTCACAATGGTGTTCTTGGGAACAGATTTATTTTGTACTTACAGTGTCTAATAACAGCTGTTATGCATTTATTTCCCCACTATCCTGACACAGTAATGTTATCCTACTTAACTCTGCAACTCTTTATGACATAAAAATGCACCCACCATGACATTCCTTAATACTGTAACAAACTGGCGGTGACCTAGGACTTCATGGCTGTTACCAGTGCACACTCCAGTCGATTTAACTCCCCCATAGTACTAATAGAGAGAACTCATTATAATACAATTGCTACCAATAATATAAAACCCATAAACCAGAAAATGCCCAATTTTAATGCCACGATTAGCAGACACTTTACTTTTAGAGACAAGTATTTAAAGTAGCCTTTAAGTAGAATTGCTCTGTGGGGTTTGTTTTGTGGTTTGTTTTGGTTTGGGGGTTTTTTGTTGTGTTTTTCTTTTTCCTTCACATTAGTATTGCTGATGTTTGTCAGACACTTTCATAGCTCCATTTCCATTTCATGTCAATTATTGGGATCCAAACAATGGCTTAAACAGTTTGGAAATGTTGAGAATGAACACCATGATCAGAACTCCTTTATTATTAAGAATCCATAAACTGGAATTCTTAATTAAATTGACTTAAATTCCAGGATTACTCTTCTGGTACCAGAAAGGCAACCTGTTTTCCAGGTCACTTGTTCCTCAAGTCAAAAGGCAATAAGCCTTTTTGAACAAATCCAGATTAAATTGTAGGAATTATGTCCATCAAAAAGAAAGTAGAGATTCTACTGTCAAAATGCTACCACTTTATCAATCTATCTCTGGAGTATAGAGTACAACATAACATTGAAACCCAACATTAACAAGTCTCATCCCCACAGAGCTATCCTTACCTTCTGCTCATTTCTACTTTGCTTCTGTTGCTTTGTTAGACTTGCTGTTTCTGCCATCTCATACCTCCTCATACAGATCACACATGGTGGGTAGAGAGAGATGATTTCCTTAAAAAACTTCTCAGTCATTGCTAAGCTCCACAAGGTACCCTTATTTCTAACTAGATTTGACCTGGGGGGTAAAGGAATTGAGACACTAAAGTGTAACAGCCTGGTCCACAATTCCTATATCCTTCTAAGGTCAAACATGACTCATTTTAAACAAACTTCTGTTTTAGTGACTGGTTATTTTCTAAAACAGATGCTACATGTAGCTACAAATGTTCATTTGTTGTTTGCAAAAGACTTCAGTATAAAAATATTAGATGTTTCTATCACTTCTTTTCCTTAGGTACCCTTTAAGATAAAGTCTAAAGGGTCAGACACTTAGTAGAAACTCAGCTTCCAATGTAAAGTTCCCTGAGGTTCCCATGAATTTTCCTTTTTATGTCCAAACCAGCTCATTAGAAAGCGGAGATGAAAAACAAGTACTAACGATGCGAAACCAAAAACCTATTTATGTAACATCTTGGAAATGAGGAAAAACCCAACTGTAAAAAGAAGTATTAAAACTACTGAAGTACTAAACCAAGATACTTAGAAAACAGAGCAAATACTAATCATAAATGGATTAGCTGATCCTTTCTTATGGGTGGGGAATAAACTGGATGACTTCTGTAAAGCTTACTTTAGACATATTTTTGGATGATCTGTAGTTGCTGTACCATAAAAAGTGGTACTTGAAAGAAAGTTTACTTGTATTAAAAATTAAAAGCTTATGTCTCTTATTTAGGCAAACACCCTAGTAGTTCAGAAGGCATTAAAGTATTTGTTTACTCAGTCTTGTTTCCTATAAGTATTTATAACCTTCTAAAACAGGAAGTAGCACACTGTATAACAGCTTTTCTAGTTTTCTCTCAAAATCCTCCCCTAAACAGCAGCTTAATCTCTTTAAACACTTGGCCAACATTCCCTGCATGCACTGACACCATGGAATATCTTCCAATAAGAAAGAAAAATAACAGCATAGTATTTATTTTTCATTTCTCTTGACCTATAAGTCATGCTTGTAAGATAATGATTACTCCACGAGTGATTAACCCATCGTGCACTTAAGATAGATAGAAGACATGTATTTTGAGTTGTTTATTCTGCACTTTCATAGCTAAAGTAGTAGGATGGCTTTCTTTTTGCAATTTCATGCTGATTACATTCTGCCTGAATATGAAAGTCCTAATCAGTGGGACTACCCTAAATATTCCTAAAGACATAAGCCACAGAGGAATATGTCAGCCTATTCTTTCAATGACAAAATGAAATAAAATAAAGCAAGGAAATAAGCTGGAATAAGCATGTCATAAGTATTTTTCAGCGAACACAGTCTTTATACAGTATTTTTGTTCCTCACACAAATTGACTGATAGGCATAAAGTGGGTGAGCAGTAGGAAGCCTCATCTGATTCCTCTTCGATTTTCTGAGATTATTTTGCTCTTACTGGAAGAGCTGAAATAAACATACAGGGGTTGGTGGGGTTTTTTTGTTTGCTTCACAAATGAAAGCTTGTATTTCCCATGACTTTCTCTATGACAGAGCATACAATCAAGCTCAAGCTGTGGACATCGCTTTTTCTCTGTACTGCGATCATTACCAGGAACAATACTGGCAGTCAAATCCAGCAGGACTATCCAGTACTGCATCTCCTGGCTAAATCCAAATATGAATTTGTATTAGGTATAATCCAGCAATAAAAGGCCATATTGGAAAAAAGACCATTTGGATGAGTTCCTCGTCTAAATTTAAAGCATGAAAACATTTAAAACATATCACTGAAAGAAACCCAAGAGACTATTTAAAATAAAAAAGGGGTATTCAAATTGGGAACATCTCAACATTGGGAAGATTTACAGTTCAGTTTTCAGGCTTAACAAACATACCAACCTAAAGCTGCATTTTTTCAAAAAAGAACTACATTTCAGGTTCACATAAAACTTGTGAAATACAGTATAATACATAGAGAACTACCCTGAAATCCATACAACTCTGATTTTATGCAGACTGCACTCAAAAATAAGTTAGGGTTTTTGTATGTGGCTTGGAAAACCATCATTATGTCAACTGTGGTTCTGCATAATTTTGGTACCTACTGCTGAAAACTGCTATATAAAATAAAAATAAAAAGATAATTTTAATTAAAGTTTTGCATTCACCAGGATCAGGGGAAATGCTTTATTGTGTAGGAAGTCCATTTCATGTGAGCTTCCCCTTAATTCCTTTGGCATTTTCTGTATTTTATCTGTCCTGCTGGTTTTACTACAAATTACAAACTAACTTGTGACTTACATGAAGGGCCCCTAACATGCAGAAACAAAGACAGACTTAGGTGAAGCCCAAGATAGACTGGGGCAATGTGAATACAGGAGAATGTAGTGATTACAACAAGACAAGCTTCAAAATATTTAAAACAATCCTTACTCTTCAGAGGTAAGACAAACAAGAAAAAGCACAAAGGAAGAAGTTCTATGTGTGGCTTCTCCTCTTTCATTTGCTTACTGCAAAATAGTGTTATTTTGCTTTTTTATGTAACTTTGCATCACTCTTCCATTGGGGGACAGAGGTGTGCTTTTTTTTTTACAATTATCATAGTCAAAGCTCTAGCTGAAATTAAAGATCACAAGTTAGCTGAGCTCAGAAGGGAACATATTCAGCTCTAGCCCTGTTTAAGCACTACTGTCTCCCTGCTTGCTTCTATTTAAACGTGGAGGAACAAAAAAGAGTGAATTTAAAATCACTTAGGATCAGTGGGATCAGAAAACATCCACTACTACTTAAGTATAATTGCTCAAAGGAGAATTGAATCAAGGGTAAAAAAACCCAGAGGTAATACCTAGATGAAAAATAAGAATACTGATCAAATTTGTAACATTACTTAACCCGGTGGCTCACAGACACTTTAGGCAAGCAAGAGATTTGGTAGGTAGATTGTCAACTGATACTACCTCAAATAGCTCTAGCAAAGCTGACTTACCCAGGTTTACAATAGCTTCTGATCTCTGAGAATGAAGGATTTTCAGAATTCCTTTAAGTTTCAAAACTGTGAGGAAAGTGGTATATTTATAGTTCATGACGACAAGAAAGACTGAGATGGAGCAGAATCCATTCTCAGTAAAGGGAGAAAGAAACAGAATCATGTAGAACATTACAAAAATTCAAACAATTATGAAAGCAAGCTAATAACCATCAAATTCAAATAGAAGATTCTTAGTTCAATCTCTCAGCTCTCTGATACTAATTATGGTCCATTAACTTTCCAGGTAATGGTCATGCTGCAACTTCATGTGCATTTTTATTCAGTAACTTTTATATTGTAATGTATTTTTAAAAATCTGCATAAATGAAATGCACAAAGAGTTTACATTTACCACAGCTAAATACCTGTTCAAATCTTGGCAGACAGTATCTAGAAAAAGAAGTCATAAATATTTCATAAGAAAATCAAAATAACTGCTTGTTCTCATGTAGTTTTTTTTTTCTCTCCACTCTTTCAGAAAACTTTTAAAATCTGGAAAAAAACAGTAAAATCAATGTGGTAATGATTAGTTTTAAATAAAAGAGCAACAAACTCAGGAAGGAAAAAACCTCATTCCCATCATCCTTGAGAAGGAGAATAGAGCAGACACCTAGGAACTATACTTGCCTATAGAGTCTCAAAAAAAGTCATTAAATTGTCAATAAGACAAAATTATTTTAAAATAAAAGAAAATAGATTATGCTATATAGAAAAAAAAAATACACTGAAATAATCACAAACAAGAACAAAGAAGTTGCTCATCTCTTCTTTTTACTCCAGTAGTTTTAAAATCCATGTCTTCCTCTGATAATTTTACGATGTAGTACATCATGGTGTGTCTTCATATTTGAAGGACACAAAGGAAAAGAGCTGTCTGATAAAAAAGTCTCAAAAAAATTTACAATTTTAAATTCTAATTACAGAAATATATTGTCAAGAAAAATTTTTCAAACAGTAGAAAATAGTAGAAAAACTATTTACTAAAGTTTTCTTTTCTTTTTCCTTTACTGAATGCTTCAGTTCCACATCTTCCACTTTGCTTATCTTTATTTTATATTCGCAATGAGCAGTTTGAATACAAGAAGAGAACATGAAAGGTGAAGGATGTTTTTAATACAAAAATTATAAGAGTCCTGACATGAAAGTGCTCTTTTAAAAAGTTGCATATCCCATGGAAAGCTAATAGTAAGCCCTTTCCTCCCTAGACCAGTTTACCACCATAAACTACTAATACATTTATCTGCTATTTTGTCACGCGTTCTTTTTTCTTTCATTCGTACAAAGTTAGAATAAAGCTTAAATATTCATTTTGAGAGTCTGAGTCTTTTCAATAATACCCTGTGTTACGACTACATTAGAATATTGCTTTTATACACTATACCTACAATGTCTGGTAGTACTTAAAATAATTCATCCAAACCAACAAGACTGAAGGGCACCTGACAGTTCAGATTTCTGGGTAGCACTGTAACTGACAGCAATTGTACACTACTTAAAAGTCAATTTAATGTGTATCTAGTGAACAATATTTCTAAGAAAGTCGCTGAACTCTTGCTCCATTGGAGACCTAGCCAAGGTATCAGAGGTATTAGAGGTAACAATTTAATAAAGTCCTAGTCCAGGTTCTGCTGAGAGTTTTGTGAATATCAAGTTTTCTTTCACCATCAGCACCAGCCGTTCATAGTAATTGTGGCCTCTGCACTCCCCTAGGGACAAAGTTTCAGAGTTCAAGCAGTACAAAGCTAACACCTCCTATGCGGTGTGAACTTGTAGGTAACGGCAAGTAGAGAGCTTTTGGAAGTGAAATACTGGGAAAGAAATGAGAAATAAATTTCATGCCAGCTTATTTTGTTGCAAACTTTTCCCCTTTACGATGGAAGTTAACGGAAGGGAAGTTACCAAAGCAGCCCTTCACGTGTTCTAATCTTCAAAGTATCATCATACGCCTGTATTACTGATAACTCATTTTCAGATTTTTTGTAGACACTTGGATCTGGAGATTTGGCATAACTTTGTAGACAGATTTTATCAGGAAATACTTTTGCTTAGAGAACTTGTTCTCCAGCACTCTGATATCTGTATCTGCATGACAGATTAAATAGCACATATGAAAATTAAAGGTTTTGTGCTTCTACTAATGATCCTTACCCATCAACTTTGCCAGTACAAACGAGAACATGTTAAAGCAAGACCAGATATATAATGACAGAGACAAATGAGACAGAGGCTTCATGATTGTGGTGCCGTCACAGTACAGAATCAAACTGACATTCTTACTATTACAGACACAAAGCATATTTTGTAGTTAAAAGACTGAAAATAGACTGGAAAGGCAATATTTACATACAATATGCAGTTAAAGGATTACTGAGGAATGCTCATTAAAACATTTTACCCCATTTATTAGGCATACATTATTCAAAATTCAGAGATTTTTGAAAACTTGGACTAATTTTACCATAATGATCTTCTTAAAGGTGACAGTTAATTGAGAAATGTAATGCTTACCAGTACTTTGCGGGCTGAAGTTAAACAATGAAAAACAAAACACCAAGTAATTCAGATTTTTAGATAGTGAGCTAATTTCACAGAAAAGAAAGCTTGCATATTTAGCAGGAAGCCATCAAAATTCAAAATAGAAGCCAGCTTGAAATAAATGATGTCTTATTTTAGTGAGCAAATTTTGTTTAATTGCTCTTCTGAACAGAATTCAGCTTTTAATGGAAGATAAAGTTTTCAGTGAGCAATGCATAATAAAAAGCAGAGCACAATCACAGCACAATAAAGAACATTCCCACTATACATATACTCAATCTAGAGCATTATGATTCAAAGATATCATTTATTCTTACTAAATCAGGGGAATATTTTGACATGAAATCCAAGCGGAATGCTTCTCTGAAGGACATTCAAATCCTTCTAGAATATTTAAACTCAATTCACCATGATGCTATTCCCATTCTGTGCTTGTACACTGAAATCAAACAACTATTTTAATTATTACAATATTAAAAAAGGATTTCAAAGAGCTGTGGCCCTTTGGAGTGGTATTCTACCAGATTTTAAAAATTCATCCAGAGGAACTCAATCCTCTCAAGCTATATAGCTTGACGCATAGAGGAAAACCAGAAGTTTTCATGCCTTGTTATGGGAAAACTGTCTGGCTGGCTATATAGCTTGACGCATAGAGGAAAACCAGTTTTCATGCCTTCTTATGGGAAAACTGTCTGGCTTCCTTTCTTCCCCAGCTCTCTCCCTGCTAAGAAACAATTCATCTGTCAGAGCTTCAAGATGAGGTGATTAAACAATCCCAGGACAAGGATTACAGCCTGGTATCTCTAGTTAACTTACTTAAGCAACATTTCTTTCCCCACTTTCACATGAGCTCTTTACCACACTCTATTCTTTTGTTTGTTTGTTTTGAAGTTTGTTGTCTTTCCTCATTAGAGACATTTGCATTCTTAGGGAAATGTGTACCTGATTTGCATATTTGCTAAATCCAGAAATATAAACAGTCTTGAGTATTAGTACACTGACAGAACGTCGTGATGTAAATAATGCAAAAGAGTCTCATAACAATTTCACCACATATCTCTCAGGGTAATTTGTACAAGTACTCGATGTTGTGGCATTATTAGGAAAATGATTTTGATACAAGCCAAAAAGAGACAGAGTTACAAGAAAAATATGTTAACTTATAATTTTGTCTAACTCATTACAGAGAAAAGAACTAAATGGATGAGGGGAAAACATTAGCAGTCAAATGAGAAATTTAAAGAAATAGATTTTAAATTTCTATTGCCTTGTGAGTATTGCTGTGCTACAGCCAGATTTGCAGAGATGCCTCTTGAGGGCATAGCAGTCTAACCACAATAAATCCCATTGAGTCACAACATTTTGAAGAGTTGAGTGTACACTACTCGAATCCATCTAAGACGTTCTTTGAACTCTGTAGAGTTTTACACAACTGCCATGTAATTCTCCTTTCAGTAGAGAAGAACATATTAAACATTAAAGGGAGTTTCAGCTCTTATTTCTGTCAGATACACTGCACAGAGTATGAGAATTTCACAAACACTGAAAACAGTCTTTTTGTAGTGATTTTAAGCTGTAGTTGTTATGGCACAAGTTCAAATAAGCTTGTTTTAAGTTATTTTATTGTCTCTATTATGTAAGTTATATAGAAACTATGAAGTGCTCTCAAACTGAAAGACAACAAGACTTAGTTTTAAATTAACTGACCTAATGTCTTTCCTTGTTACATATGTAATTCTGTTTCTGAAATGTTTTCATATTGTAGAACTCCAATCACATCTTGGTTTCCAGAGGTCTGCCTCCCCACAAATGACACGTGGCTTTAGAGATTGTTTTCTTAATGGAAAGACAAATAGTTTCTCCTTCTTTTTGTCTCTCTTGATGTTTTCATTTGAATACAGGAAGAGCACTACCAAATATTTATTTGTAGATAAAGAAGCTGCTGGGAAACATTTCATTCAGGTAAGAGCAACAAGGCAGATGAGTGACTTCAGTTTACTATCAAGCATGTCTGATATTATAGGAGATGTGTCAAATATTCTCACAGGCTAAAAGGTAAGAAGTTGACAGATTTTACCCTAGAATATTCATGCGCAAGATGGAGACCCTACACCCAGCTGTACTTCTGCAAAACCTAGTGACAAAGGTGGCCAAGGGCCCAGTGGTACAAGGTCTGACTTGTCTTCAACAAATGCAGGAAGCTACTACTCAGCCAGCTAGGAACAAGACACCGAATAAAAAGGACTTAAAGTTCTAGGTAATGACTATAACAGAGAGAGTAAGATACCACATGATTGAGTCACTGCTGGTTTCAGCCTGTGTCTGTACACAGTGATACCATATTATTATTGTAGGAAATAAAAGCATTAGCCTGGACATAAGTCATGAATGGAAATATTTTTCCCCTCCAAAGCTTAGAAAATTGTCTTTAATATGCAACCAACAACATTATTTGACCTCTAATGGTCAAAATTATATAAGTCACATTACTAGGTCCCTGTTTTCAAAACCTCCTCCTATCTTAGCTATACCTAAAAAAAAAAAAAAGTGTTAAAAAGTTAAGTCTATATGCTCTTAAAAAATAAAAAAGCATGCTTACTTTTTCATAAAGCACTAAACATCATAACTTTATGTAGTACTTATTGATATCAAGAAGGACATAATCATCATTGCTAATTATAGAACTCCACAAAAGTGTCTTTATTTTATATTAAAAAAAAAAAAAGTGTTAAAAAGTTAAGTCTATATGCTCTTAAAAAATAAAAAGAATGCTTACTTTTTCATAAAGCACTAAACATCATAACTTTATGTAGTACTTATTGATATCAAGAAGGACATAATCATCATTGCTAATTATAGAACTCCACAAAAGTGTCTTTATTTTATATTTATTATCCCTACAAAAATAGGAGAAATTTTAAAGTCAGATACCAGTATAAATATACTGATTATATATTTATACTATAAAAACAAAAATACAATTCTGGCTTTGAATATTAACATTTCAGATTCAGTATTTTGAATAAAATGTGTATAGTGCAAAATAGGATATGGTTGCTCAGAAGATTAATCAAAAACAGAAGCCAACTCGAAAACCGAAAAACAATCAAACAACAAACCAGGTATGTCTTAAAAGATAGGTTTGTCATCTGTTTTCTCCTCCAAGATCTTTAAATCAATATCAAATGTGACAGATGAAACAACCCCAAAATACTCAGAATATAGTATTTCTTGGATTGCTAATGATACATGAGCCTACAGCACTTTCAAGCCTTTGCTCATGAGATCTTTACCCTATTCTGATCCAAATAGCATGCTAACTTTATTTTTTTCTTTTTCAAGCTCAAGGGCATCCTGGGAATCAGAGTATTATGCAATTTGCCCAAATAGGAAGATTTCCATGACAAAGGCAGACAACTTAGCACAGTGCTGTGTGAAATACAAAGCTGATAGCTGAAGCTGGAACATGCCAAGGTTGGAGCACACAGTTTATTGATACATTCATCTTCTGATATTGCTTGCTGAGTCTGTTGTGAGGTGACTATGGCACCAGCAAAGGAGATGGCAAGGGAACCAAAGTTTGCAGTGGAAGGTGTGGGGCTGGAACAAGTTGTCTCGGTTTAAATGGGCTACATACCGATAATGGAAACAGCAGAAGTCCAGGACAAACCAAGGAATACCTTTGCCTTAGAACAAATGGTGCTAAGGAATTCAAAGTACTGAGTTACAGCAATATCTTCTTCATTAGGAAATCACACAGTATTAAGCTAAAATGTATTTAGAAGTAATGGTTTTAAACTAGAAAGAGGTAGATTTAGGTTGGATATTAGTAAAAAGTTAGTCAATATGAGGGTGGTGGATCATTGGAACAGGTTGCCCAGAGAGGTAGTGGAGACCCCGTCCCTGAAGATATTCAAGGTCAGGCTTGATGGGCCTTTGGGTCACCTGCTCTTGTAAAGATGTCCCTGGTCACTGCAGGGGGTTGGACTAGGTGACCTTTGAAGGTCCCTTCTAAACCAATACATTCTATGATAACATATTAATGCTATCCCAACATCTATCTCCTCTCAGGTACTGCACAGCAAGGCTACTAAATCTTCCAGATTTTAATTACTTTATCTCAGAAACAACCGTGTGTGTGTGTGTGTGTGTGTCAAAGCTCTCATACCAAGGATAATTACTTATGTCTGACCTATTTGTGACTCAGGATTTTTTTGAACGGGGTTAATTATACACAGAAGCGACTATCTTATGCTTCCAACTTTGTGACTTGCCCAGACACCAGATCTAAATTTTAAATGAGCAAACATAACTGGGATTCTTACAGAACTAAAAGAAATAGCCAATTTGTAGTTGTCCATCTTCATCATTGTGCTTGTCTGGGGAAAAAAAAAAAAAATAAGTCTCACCACTTAAATAATATTTATACTACTTGACATAGGCAGGAAGTTTTGTCCATCTTCATCATTGTGCTTGTCTGGGGGGAAAAAAAAAAAGTCTCACCACTTCAATAATATTTACACTACTTGACACAGGCAGGAAGTACAAACAGCCCACAGCTGCAAGCAAATCAGTCTCTGGATGCAGTTTGGTTCACAAAAGTAGTTTACTATTACATGCATATAATGAGTTTATCATCTATAAGAACACACTTAACCTTCACGTTCTTATATAAGTTACTAAGCACTACCTCAGTTTCTGTAAACACATGCATCTAACATTTTCTCTCTAAACCCTTCCTCCTCTATGTTCTAGCATTTTTTGCTTTCCAGAAGAATTTCACCATTTCTAATTTTGCTCAACATCTTATAAAGGTAAAGGGCATTTATAAGGCAGATTTACAGAGCTTGCAGTCAGGTGGATTTCTACTTGTGTGTCAGCTGAGGGTATTTTCTTAGTACAATGTCTATATAGGTGATAGCTGCAGTCAGATAACAACAGAAAAGTAATAGCAATGGGAGGCATATGAGCAACCTAGGGAAGTTATGTCTATTTAATGGGGACGGATTGTCCCCTGCAAAAATTTTAAAGCATAATATACAAAACAATGAGTCATTTGTTGAGAAAGCAGCCAGTTCTGTTGCTGAACAGCTTCAGAAAAGCTGTTACCACCTCAGTAAAAGGGCTGAACCAGAAAGCTGGAACATTGACTCAGCAAATTAATGCATGAGCACATGTTGCCACAGATGCTGGAACTCTGCAGACTGCTTTTCCTTTTCAGCTACGGTTATGAAATACAGAGCTTCAGAAGCATTACCTTGTAAGTTACAGAGAGCTAGAAGTAAATCGTTGCTTACTAGAAAACAACAGTGGCTCCAGAGCTAGATAATACAATGTTGATTTTCATTAGCAATTGTCCTAAAAGTAATTTTAATATTAATGAGAAAGCAAAGAAGTGAGTTCTCAAAATCAGTAGGAATTCTGTTGTCCACTGAAATGGATACTACAGAAACATTTTCTGCCAAGATTTCAAACACTACAAATACTAATAACACCTAGATTGTCCAGGAAATCACACACAATTAGTGAAGTCAGCATGCTATGTTGTATGTATATGTAGTTAAGAATGTTTTCTATTAAATTTTTCTTTCAATGTACAGCTAGACATTAGCATCAACTAATGTGCTTGCCACAGTAGAAATACACTGAATTTCGTGTTTTACATTGAAGTCTTCAATCTTTTCATACATTATTATGCTGCAGGCAGGAGTGTGCGTGTTTGATAGAAATGTTTATACAAACGCAGCCCCATTTTCCACATATATATATACACACACACACACACACATATTTTGCTTAAGTTCGTATTGCTTTTTTTGTTCTGAATTCTTTCCTTACAAGAGAAACTTAATTTATTAGAAAAAGAGATCAACACTACAAGCAACACGAACATCATGGTTTTCTGTGAAAATGGGCAAAAGCACTGCAACAGTTCTTTATCATTGCTCATTCTTCCAAAATGACAACTTTATATAACACCAAGAAAAGCTGACTGCTTTCTATCCTGCTGTACTGACAGCTTTTGGCATAGGCAATCATGACTCAATTCAAAAAATCCGAGAGAGAGTATTTGCGTGTGAACACTAGAGATGGGCCAGCTCTTTTTAAATCAGCTATTAAGCATAACAAAATGGCATTTGAGTACTGTCTGGTCATTCTTCACCTTCTAGATTATCTGAAAATAAGCTAGCAGGCAAATGATGAAAGTTCAAAAACTGAAAATAGAGAAAAGAAACAGAGTGAGAAAGACTGAGAAGAAGCAGTGATTGCAAACTGTAGCGCAGAATGGTTAATACTGTAATTCTTTGCACAACAGGATGCTTATTCTAGATGAAGTAGCACTTGCTTTCACCAGAAACAGCCTTTTATTTTTCATGCATCTTTCCAAATAGGATAAACCGGAGGAGGGAAGTTGGTAAATTTTTACTGCATAATAATTCAGGCATCGTGTGACAGCATATTTCTCACCAGCTTCCCAACCTATTCTGCATCCCACAGATTGAACAGTTACAAGCCTGTCATATTAATAAAACCAGAAATATTTAGGTTGATTATCCTCAAACCAAATTATTTGTGACCAAACGAAACATAGTTATAGCAATTATTTTTCCCTGTGGGAAAGAATTTTCATTTTTTAGGAGTAAAACACAATCATTAGCTTCCAGGAGCAATACTGTGTGTTACCTGGTTGGTATATCTTCCAGTCCTGGGGTATGCAGACAGTCTGAGGGAGTGTGAGTGCTCATCGTCACCTGCTACTTGCATTCTCCTTATCAACCCTCTGCCTTCTGACTAAAGCTAGCGGGGCTCCTGATGTCAGGTATACTCCTAAAAGGAAAAGAGTTTAATGTCAATATTTCAGCTCTTCTGCAGTAATAAGTGAAGTATCTGTAAACACCCAGACTCCTCTTCTACCATCCCCAGTAGTGGAGCAAGACTTGCAGACCTGCACTATATTGCTTTCTAAAGGGAAAACATGAAGTTGCGATGATAAATTAGACTTGCTGCCCAACAAACATTTGCCAGGTGCTCCAACAGTCTTTCCCTAAAGGGAAAACATGAAGTTGCGATGATAAATGAGACTTGCTGCCCAACATTTGCCAGGTGCTCCAACAGTCTTTCCTGGAAATAGATTGTTCTTTTACAATCAGCTCAAAATGAAATAAGAAAACCAAACAACTTCTGTTGAATATCAAGGTTGCAATTCAAACTTACACTGACATTAGCTGACTGAGATATTTCATAACAGCCACTATTAAGTTCAATTCTGATGTCTTCTTCACTTTAGGAAGTGATTGAACACAGGAAGACACATTGCTTCCCAAGTTTCACTGACCCACTACCCACCCTATATCTGTAACTTGGGCCCAAACAATTCAGCACAGCAGACGGCAAGTGCTGGTACTAAAGCTGCTCTAGTTTTTGCCGCCACTAAAACTGTCACCACAAAGTGTCACTGGGATGAGAAGACATTTTGCATTCTGTCTTACACAGGAGTGCTTTCAGCAGCTTTTTCATCTTTAGAAGGTGATAGCTGAAGAACAACACTGCAGAATTTACCGTATTTAAAAAAAAACTGAAAAGCATTTTAATTGACTACGCACACATTTGTGCTGCTGACATCAGTACATATTTGGGACAAGTTGCCTTGGAAGTACAAAGAGAGCTGACAACTCTTGGCATGCCAGTTCTCAATAGCTCAGACAGTGCCAAGCCTCAGAAATTCTGTGGTTTTATATCAAAATAAATGCAGACAGCACAACTGGTCGTAACTTCTGTTATTGATTTATATTACTCTTGTTGCACTTTCCCTCTTCTGCCTCATAAATACATTAGTCTTTTTGGAATCATTTGCAGGTTAGTTCATGGAAAATCCTACGATCTAAGCTTTATTTCAGAAATTTAGGCCTTTGCTCTACACTTCCTAGGCAGATAAGTCACTGCCTTCTGTGAAATTCAATTAATTTTCCTCAACATTAAGAATATGCTTGCTTCCTTTTATCAGATATAAACACAATTTTATGAATGTTGATATATTAAATATTAATACTAGATTTACAAATAAGTTTTTAAAATACACCTAAAATTATGAATGCTTTAATAGAGATAATGGAGATAATTAAATCTTCCTTGTCCAAACTTTTTGCTGATACCAGCTTATCCCAGAGAATCAGTAGTCTAGAACAGCTAAAGATCTGGCTCAGCCTGCCTCAGACTGTGCTTGTGGATGTAATTTATGTCATTTATGTCTGTGTGTTATTTTTCAGGCTTGGCAGTTGAATTCTACCTCCATGCCTGAACTCAGAAATCTAGATTATTCTGAAATTGGGAATATCAATGTTCTTCAAGTATTAATTTATTATGCAATTATTTTAGAAAGCACTAGTAGCTTGGTAAGACTTTTCAAATAATGAGAGTTTTTAATTATTTTAAAATTATTAATGATAATCAGAAGTTGGTATTTTTTCTGTGACTCAAAGACTATCCTATGATTTCCTCTGTCACTGACAAGTGACAAGGGGATTCTTCTGAACAAGTGAGATGAGATTTCATATATAATCAGGAAAAATAGTCCCTCTGACTTTTTCCAAAATCTGGTAGACATTTAAAAAACTCTTGAAGATGGCTGAGGCCATCACCACATGTTCCAAGGAAGACACATATACGAACAGAGAGGGTTAGTAACAGGCATGATAAATCCATTTAAAAAATGGATTTTAAAAGTAGTAAAATTCATAATACCTGTAAAAATTAAAACTATAATTTCTTTGGCATGTCTAACTGAGTCTAGGCATCCTAGCTTACCGAGTATCACCAAACAGCTCTAGAAAGCAAGAGCATGCATTTTTGTAGGGAGCAAGGGACTTTCCACACAGGTGACTTGTTGACATGAAAGACGATGACAGAAGGTTGAAATCAGCAATGCTTGTGGTAAGGTTCGATAGGCCAGTCATCCCCTAAACCAGTTCCTCTCCAGCAGAACGTGCGTTTATTCATCTGCCCCAGTCTAAACAGTTGGCTTGAAATCTGAGGCAGGTTATTCAGAAAATCCTTGTCAGAAGCACACACAGCACATTATTCTGTCTGAACAGTGTGAGAGTTGTGCTAATAATAGCAATTAAAGGCTCTTTTGCCTTTTTTTATCTTCCAGGTCAGTAGTAATACAGCTAGAAAATAAACACAAGTATCCACCTATTTCAAGACAAACTACATATAAACATGGAAATTAAGAGCTTTACAGATTTCTGGGGACATGAGTAATCATTATGTCCAGACAAAGCACTTATGGATGAGCCAGTTTTGCAATCTAAAACCCAGTAAGTAAGCATAATTAAATGCCCAGTTATACATGCAGTCAATGAACACTTTGCTATGAGGATAAAGATTGGTAAATAGTTTAGGACACACTGTACCCTACATTTTGGCAGCTATCCTCTATCTTTGGCATACTAATTATAAAAGATGTCATTGTCATCCTACAAACCACAGAACAGCACTGAAGAAGGAACACCTATCATGAAACAAATATTCAAATAAAGTTTTAAAAAATCCCCAAAAGACTTTTATGGGAACGTGTTAAAGAGACATACCTAGTACATTGCAGAAATTAATACATTTTCAGAAATTTTACAATCAAATCTCACAACACAGTTTTCCCTGAACCTGCAAGAACATGAAATTTTGCATCACTGAAAATTACATGGTTAGTATTGGTCTATTTTATTTTCTTTACACTAAATGTGCATTAAATAATGCAAAAATAGTATGTTGAAATTGCTTGCCTTCTGTGCCATTTTTCTTTTTGGCAGAAGTCTACTCTTCTGTGCTCTTGGAGATTTTGTCTGCTTTCGCTTTGCCCTGAAAAGATATTTTTCTAAGCAATTAAGTCAGTTGCAACTAATGGACTTGAACAAAGCAAGCATTCTTCAGTTTGCTAGAAGCTGAAGTGATATAAGCAATACGAAGCTGCAAAAAAAGGGCAGCTCACATTGATGAGGACAAATCCCATCGTAGCATACACCTCTACAACTCCACTGTCTTCTGTTCTCATTTGCACAATTTTTCTACATAAATGAAGAAAAAACTCTCAAAGTTATCTAGAGTTAAAATTACTATTTGTATTTATGTGCATTGTTAATTCTATACATTACACAAAGTATGTTCACATACTATGTTTAAAAATGTATCCTGATGTCATAAGGCAGTTACAATCAGAACTTCAACTGTTAAAACTATTCTTTTTCAAACTATGTTCCATTAAAATGAAACTGTCCTTTTTATTCTGGGTTCTGTGCATTCTTATTTCAGTGAACAGTAAGTTGATACCACCATTTTATGTCCATGATCACTTAAATTAGAAATTAATTTTTCCGCAGGGTAACAGGGTGATGCCAGGTGTGCAGTGCCCAAAAATGATTATACAAATCCAAAATCATTTACCTGGTGGTTGCTAGAGAAGAAAGGAGCAGTTCATCAACTGGGGAGAGTACATGACGTGCTGATTGCATCTTTTTGTAAACCCCTGATTAATATTTCTCCTTAAAGTGCTGATCAACTCTAGCATTTGGGACTTCACACAAACATCCTCTGTGATGCTCACTGAGTAAAGATAGACATGCTTTCAGAGGAGCAGCTGCTAGCATAGTTCCATGATGGCCAAAAAATAATGACACAATACTTTCTTCAGTTTTAGCTGTTTAACTTGGTTGTACAAAATAATTCTATGAGGTATGTTGTGCCATCTTCTTTCATTTAAGAATCTAGTCTTCAGAAGAGGAAAGCTCAAAGAAATTAATGTATCTGGATTCAGATAGACATTCTTGAAAAAAATGTTCATGCTACTGTCCTCCAAGTGTTGTCATAAGCTTTTTCCCTATATTCTTTCTGCAGAGATTCTTGTCTTACTCTCAGCAACACAGTTTTGAGTGTGTTAGCATAGCAGTGTGCTGGGAACATCATTCTGTCATCTTTCACCCTCTCTCCACCAAAGAGGAGAGAAAAAAATAAAAAGCCCTCACACTAAATTGTACTTCTAGGATATACCAGTCACAGGAACCACATTGGGCTCTGAAAAATCATGCCAAGTTGGTGAGAAGCAAGGTTTAATTGGCTCCTTTTTCTTCACAAACCCGTTCATTGGGTAGAGACTTATTAACAGATGTCATATGAGGAAAAATTCTGCCCTCAGCCATTATCTCAAAGTGAAAACGTGCAAAAAAGATTCATCTGGACAGCTTTGCTGCAGGAACTTGCAGGACAGGATAAAGCATGCCCCACAGGAGACATCCTGCAGAGTTCCTACAAGTCTTCAGCAATGCTTCAGTCTGGATATGGAATTTCTTCAAGTGAATGCATCTCCCGCGTCCCTGAAGCTACAGCTTTGCAAGCCTATAACTACAAGGCTCTAATATAATGAGCTCCCTGCAGATTTCTTTATAATGCATGCAAAAGAATGTGCAAAATATAGAGTAACATTGCTAATTAGGCAGAAAAAAAGCCCTGTAGTTCTAGTCCCCCAAGCAGCTGGGCTGCCCTTCCACTGAGGGCATCAGGATGACCTTGTCCCTGTAACACTTGGCTCTACTACAGAAAAACTGCAGTGCACAAGTGCACTGGCTTTCTGAAACTCTACCTTTAATGCTGCTGGGAGAGCAATGTCTTTTACAGGAACATTCTCTACCATCTATGGATATGAGCTTTCCAACAAGTGACCAGCTTCTTTATTGACCATTATATTGATAGCTTAATAGCACAAACAGAAAACAAAGATAATCTAGCAACACACACATTGATTAGAGAATGGTCATTGATAATAGTCAATCTGAAAACCAAGTTACCACTACAATCCCCAATGATCATCTCTTTCCTGAAACTCTTAGCATTTTATAATTTAGCCTACCTTGTGCTGTCAGAGTTACCTTTAATAAACGAGACATTTCAAGTCATCATAAGTCTCACACTGAAATACAAATTAAGAAAGGCTTATTAAAAATCAGAGTGACCATCCATAATTGAATAATCCTGAATGAAGGGAGACTGGGCAGGAAATAACCACCTATAATAAATATAACTTAACTGTCATACCACATTGAGAGCTTCCTGGAAGTATTAAGGAAAGAAAATTTCTCTGAAAATGTTGATACAATAAAGCCCAAACGTCCCACAGAAACAGAAGTCTCTTAAGATGGACTGTACCCTAAAGTATTTTCACAAAAGTCCAACTGGTGTTTCTGTGAGATGAGATCATACTTGAACTTCCTTTCTCGCCTTTCTGTTGCAATGGACTTGAAATTCATTCTCCTATATTAAATGGCAGAGTTCCTAACACCCTGGGCTAAGAAGCTGTACACCTGTCCTTACTGTCTTGAAGCTGGACATCCTTTAAAATCTTGGATTTAGTATGACTTGGAATGGGACATTTTTGAAATGTCAGCTTTTGCAGTCTTGAAATTATTTTGAAAATCAACTCCAATGCAACTACCACTGTGATACATTTCTCTAAGTACAGACATCAATAAATCTTCACCATTAAATAGTTAAACTGAAATGTAACATTTTTAACTTCAGGGTAATAAACTTTATGTAGCTGAATAATAAGATTTGACATATTAAGCTTGATGAGAAATTTTAAAGCTTGTTATTTATTTCTTTGTGTTTCCTTGAGCAATACACTCAGCAGTAGACTACTCAGCAGCTGGCTGCAAGAGGTTTCTTTAAAGGAAGAAACAGACAGGACCAAATCTGATTAAAAAAAAAATTGAAGGGGAGGGCAGGTGAGAGAAACTTGGGGAAGGAAAGAGCAGAAATTCCTTTCCAATGCAAACTCTGGTACTGTAAATCAGGCAAAGTTTCACAGCTCCTGAAGCAAAAACAACAGAATGAGAACCACGAGAAGAATAGCCCTGCTGAAGACCATTCTAAGTCTGAATATGTCTCCTAGGTAATTCTAAGAAATTTCTCTGTCTATAACTTCTACTTTCACACATAATTAAGAGCTGTCATGATTCAGGCAAAGAGATGCTGGATGTAGGATAGTAATTGCTATCTTCCACCAGGGATAGATGTAATAAATAGTAAAGATCTTTCACGAAACAGTACCTGCCTCAAGAACAGAACTGCTGTCTCTGTCACCTTCCAAAAACACGTGGAAATCTGCTAAGGTAATTTAACTTAGAAACAAGCAGAAACTTTGCTGGATAGTATTTTGCATACAAATGGGTATAAGAGAAAGAAGCAAGAGACTACAAAAAAAAAGAGATTCAGACTAGCTGAGCATTTCGTAGGCGGGGCTGAAGGTGTTAAAGAGGTTGGTATCTACCAGCAAAAGTCTCTCTCCATCTCACATTTGCAATTCATTTTTCACCAAATTTTTAAAGAAACAAAAACTTGTGAATTCTTCGTAAATAAGCAAGATAGCATTTTTAAAAGTTCAAAAATTTACATGTAGCATTTTCACTTACATCCTTCCTTTTGCCATCTGAAACTTCTTTCTGTATATGCGTTACAGCCTGCACATGACGACACTATAAAGTACAGGTTTTCTCCTCCCTTCCTACCTTTTAATAACATTCACAGTTCACGTGTAACATCACAGAAACCCTCAGAGGCTAGTTTCATTGTTATTCTGAACATATGTATTTGGAGTAATGTGTTTCTCCTCAGAGACCAATATCTCCCGTGGCATTTTTATAAAATCCGTTCAGCACTGATGTGAATGCATATGCATTATATCCTCCTTACAACCTGCACTACTCTTCAGAATTAAATTCCTCACTGCTTTCTTCTGAGAATTGCTTGAAGCCTCAGACATTAAACAGTTGTACAGAACCTGATAAAGTTTTTAACTATTAAGATGTAGTGCTTTGAAAGATGACCCATGAACCAAGACTTTAAATATGGTTTTTGCCTACTACAGCTAAATGGATGTTTATCAAATGCTTACTAAATGGCTGTAGAACAAAAAGGAAAATGATGAATACTTTATGCAGAAGGACTGAATTTTTTCCTCTCTAACAATGTAGCATTCATCATCTCTTTCCGCCCCTGTTACATTCCCGTATTTTCTTCAAGTGATGTTTTTGAAGTTGAACATTTTGCTTCACCATTTTATCTGTCAAGCAACTCAAAAGAAATCAATAATCTTAGTGGAGTCCACTAATGTTTACATCTATTTTATTCCTTGTCTTTACTTTCTTCTATTATTGGCAGTAATTGCTTGCAGTCATCTCAAACAACTACATTCTGTAAGTGATGCATCAACAGAATTTAAAATCATTCTCTTACATTATCAATTATGATAACTACCTGACTGAACAAGAAAAATTAAGTAAACACCTTTCAAAGAGGAATATAAAGGACTTCTGATGCTGCAGGAAATTCAGTCATTCAACAAACATGTCTGTTTTTAGTGTAAGTGACAAACATCCCACAGAAGTCATACAAGTGGTTTAACCTGTAAACTAGTTTTATTTCATAGCTTTACAATAAAATGACATGTCTTGCCCTCAGGTTTAACACAACACTCCTGAATTTTGATGTGCAGTATCTTTTTTTGTATAACTAATTGTCTCTAAGTTCATTAATCAGCTCCCTCTTCTTGGGGGGGTGGAATGGATTGATGAAACTGTTTCAAAATAGCTTTAATATATCAGCAGAGATACAAACTTCCAAACAGCACCTAAACAAATGCTCTCTCTATTCTCACACACCTCCATAACCTTTTTGTACTTTTGTTTTTCCTCGAGGACCTCTCTTTCTGTCTTTATTTTCTTTGGCACAAAAGCGAAATTCTCCTTCTCTCTCTCCCTCTCTCCCCAGTTCTGGTAGTTGCTAAACTACTTCTCAAAAGAGAGTGTATTGGCTAGAAATTAAAGTGTAATAAAACTACTGGAAGTTTTAAAAATCCTATAACTGGATATATCAGAGGAGCCAATAAGGACCACTAGAAAAAGTTGTCTCCACTCTATGATGAAAAATGCAAAGATGTTCAGAATCACTTTAGGAGCTTATTTCTTAACTGACAAACAGGGTCCATTCCCAGGTGGCTCAGAGAGCTGACTGATAAATAATTCACCTGGAAGAAGGTCTTTCACCTTACTTGAGAGAAGAACAATACTATTTGGATTGCAGGGCAGTAGATTTTTCTATTTGCTTGTTTCTTCAGTGGATGGACATACTCTGTTCCTCTAGACTGTGCCTGAAACAAACCCTGGAAAGGATCCTCAAGCAGCATGGCTGGGAAATCATCTTCTCTGCCAGCAGGAGGCAAGAACAGCCTGCAGTCTCATAACAGATTAGTGGAGAGATACTAACAAGACTAATCCAATGTCTTAAAAATATAGAAGTAGCCACTAATAAAGCAATAATATCAATATTACAGATAATACAAATCAGCTCTGATAGATTAAGGCAATGTTGGTGAAAGGAATTCATGAAACAATATTCTCTTAAACATGTACATTTCAAACACAAACTTCTTTTTGATTTCACTGATACAAATGTTAATTACTTTCAGCCCAATTTTTGCACCACAGAACACTTTGGCCTACATTCCTCTAGGTTCCTTTCAATGTTAAAATGTATGAGATTATGGGATGGCCATGAGACTAAGGTTCTTACAGGCCTTATTCTTCAGAGTGAAATTCCCATGGCTGATATTCTCTGATCTAGGACAGCCTTAAGTTACAGCCATTTGTTTTTTCTGAAAAGTGGAAATTCTGCTGATCTTCCCAAATGATCCAATTAATAGTTCTGCAGAACTACTTTGCATGTAAAAGAGAGAATGTCAAGAAAAACAGTAAAGAGACTAGAAGGAAGTTTTGAAATCTTATTTGGGGTTTTTTGTTTCCTAATGAACTGATAATGGAACAAGCCTGAAAAGAATCACATTACCACCTAGTGATAAGGATGCTTGTATTAGAACAATTGTTTGTACCTTCTCCATGCTACCAAAAGTTTTATTTTCTGCTGAATAAAAATAAAAGACTTTGGAAAAAAGGAAACAACAGGGAACAGACAGCAGTTACAGGCAGTAGATATGACCCCCTATCAAAGCACCTTTCCCCCACTCTACACCTGGAAATTACACCTTGACCAAAAGTGGTTTGAGGTATGAGAAAGTTTGGTTGGAGGAAATAAGTTCTAGAGAGAAGCCAGAAAACATGATAATAAAGAATAGGGAGAGTTTAATGTTAAATTAAATTTATCTGGGGGGGAGCTGTCATTTGAACTGCAGGCTGTTTCTCATGCATCATTAACAGGTTTTGGTTTCTTATTAAAAGGCCTAGGAGTTGTCTTTACTTTGCATCTGCAACCCAGAGAGATGATATTCACTACTACATGTCAAAAACCCTTGTGTAGAAGAAGCCACTATTTATTAATAAACATAAATAGAAGCACTGATGTGCAGATCAGTTCTGCCACAGAAAACACTGGTTAAATGATGCACGAAATTAAAGGAGGAAGATAAGGAATAGATCCTGCAATGAATCTTGACAGATCTCTTTTGGGAGAAGTCAACATGCTCCCCATCTAGTCAATGTTTCAAGCGCTGTACTTAACTCTCTTAATATCTATCCCATCGTCCTGCCAGAGTTAAGACTTGTACTTACATTCTGGTCAGTTAGAACAAGTAGTGGGCAACCAAGATAATCCCCGAGCAAAAATCTAGGCCAAAGAGAATCCCTATAGTGGTACCACTAATTGCTTTCAACAGGGAATCATAAAGAAACAGATGTCTGCTTTTTCTGTTCTAGTACTGAAACATTTCTTGGAGGAAGCTCTGGCTGTGAACTTCAAGTTACGAGTAAAAGGTAACTTGTATTGATTCCTCTCTTACAAATCTTAACAGGTTTACGCAGTTTTTGAAAGGAGTGTTGACAGAATCCTCAAATGGATTACAATGCCAGAGAACAAAAAGGGAACTGTGATCTTTTATTGAAGAACTGAAACCCTAAATTCAAAGACGCTTTCAGCTTTAAAGAATCTTAATGCAGGAGACACAATTTTCACTTGTCAAGGTATATTTCTTTTTTTTTTGAAGTCCTGTTCAGTTTATTCTGGCTGACTGTAGAGCAGAATACAGAGGTTGATGTTCAGCACATGGACTCAATCAATGCATCATGAAGTGGTGTCTGGGATCCAGGCAGGACATGAACCAAATAATTTGCTAGATCTAGTTAGTAAATACGTGTCTGGAGTGTTTGAAATCCTGCCCCTTAGCTGAGCACCTCTTATGATCAAATAGCTGACTTGTCCAACCCCATATGCAAGTCAGAACACCCCTGGAAGCCAGCTGTTTAAATAAAGTGTTTTTTAAAAGAATTCAGATAAATTCATACTTTTATAATAAAGTCCTAGTTACAGTAACATCAACACTCTCCAATGGCCTTCCCAATAATAGTTACCATGTTGTATTTGCAGAGGCAAAGCTTCAGATTCAAGTCCTGCGCAAAGCAGAAGTATGAAATACACTTGGAATTTTGACACTCCAGAATTACATTAAAGTTGTGGAGCTTGGGACCAGTTCAACTGAAATGATTTGTGTTTAAATTACCTGTCAGATATGTGCAGTAAAACAAAGACACCTCAAAATCACTCCGCAAAACCTCTAGAAAACTGTGACTGTGTAACAGCCATTAAGGAAAGACTTTTGTGAAGTACACTTATATAGATTGTACACATAGAGCTCTGGATTAAGATTAAAACCAGAGACAATTTGTTCCTAATAGAGCAATGTGAAGACTGTAATTTTGATTACCTTTTTTTAAATATGAAACTAGACAAGTAAGAAGAAATGCAGTATTTGAAGTGAGAACAGGACTGTGGGGCAGGGAGGAAAGTGACATATTACCGTTTGGAGAGACATCTGTACTTTCCTTCCAGAACTCCTGTGGATTCTTAATTGATAAATTTCCATACTATAGTTCAAAGCTCATGTGCATAAATCAACAGTTACAGACTTTAGGACTAAAAGTCATAAATGCTGGCTTAGACATATGTCTCTGAGTTATGTTGCTTGGGATTTTGATATTTGGATTTGAATATTACTGCCACCATCCCCAATGCCTCTGATCAGCATAAAGCTAATTATGAGCTGCTATAAAAGGAGATTACATAAGACACTGACAGTTGGAAAGGCCTAATGACCAGCTGGATAGAAAAAAAAAATCAGCCCATGTTGTTTAGTAATAAATTTGCCAGAATTTTTATAGGCATCTTTTATCGCCAGCCTCATTATTTCACTCTACCATTAAAAAAAAAAAAAGGACAAAAACCAAAACCAAATCAAAACCACAACAAAACTGGAAAGAAGTCAAGATTGAGAATGCAATTAAATTTATACTCTCAGCATAATGCATCATTAGTCATGCAGGTTAGTACTGTTCAAGAGATAACCATTCTTCTGAAGATCTAACATCAGTTTTCATAATGGTAGCCTTTGCTTCTCTGTAAACCACCCATGGGTATTCACTGTTACCCTAAAAGAATAGAAGTAAACAAATATGCATTTGCTGTGTATGTGTAAATCCTCAGAGAGAGGGTGCTGGGAGTATTCCCATCATGGGGAACCCTTTATTTCCTCCAAGTATTGCAGGACTCTGAAAACCAAGATGAATAACTCACAGTCATGAGAAGACAGCATGATGGAGAAGTTCATGTTACCAGGAGTTTAAGTGTTGGTGAAAGGAAGCCCTCCAAAAGAGAAATATATAAAAATATCAACCAACTAGTCTCATCAGTTGCACCAAATCTATTTAAATATTAACATCCCAAGTAGTTTTTATTCCACATCATATAATTGAATCATCGAGTCCTAGAATAAGGTAAGCTGAAAGGGACTTCTGGAAGTCATTTAGTCCAACTCTGGACTCAAAGGATGGCCAACTTAAGGGCTATTAGTCAGAGTCTTAAATTATTCTGCATTTCATAAAGTTTGATTCACAAATTTCAGTATAACAGGTATATTCAAACCTTTTAATAGAAGTAAAAAATTTTAAAAGGGAAAAAAAAAAAAATTCCCCCCTTCAGATACTAGCGAGCCATTTTGACAATTTAAACTTTGGCTTTTAGCCCTAGCCTTTGAAGTGAAAACCCCATTTAGCTAACTTACTGAAAAGAAAAAATATCACTTTGGCAATTACATAACCCCAGGCATAGGGTGCAAAATACATAGGAGAATTGTTTCCTTCCTCATCACTTGAAAAGCATGAGTTGAAAGCCTAGGCTAGCCCACTGTTCAAATGAGCTTGGGTGCAAGTAAACAATGAAACAAAGTTATTCCTGCAAAGAATTAATCAGAAAAAAGCATGTTTGGAAAAGGTAACTAGTCAGGTTTTTTTCTAGCCAGGAGCTTCCAGGTTTCTTAGTCCTAGTATTTCATATTCCTCCTCTGTCAAGTCAATGGCACTTCCTACATTTGTGTATCAGAGATCAAAATATCTGTGATTTGTTTAAAATTACCCTTCAGATCCCCTTTTAGAGCTCTGCAACTTGACACTGCAGTCAAAACACTCATATGTATATCAACAGAAAACCTGTACAAAGAAAAAACTCCACCCCACCTCAGTTCAGCTTTTGTCACATCATGAAAAAGGACTCCCTTGCCTTTCTGGTAATATCACTGTCATTACTATCCCTAATCTTTACTACTTTGTATTATACTCACAATAAGCTGTTTTAGAGATTAATAATCGAAGCAGAGCCGAAGCATTTAATCAATCTGAACAACAGACTATTGCTTTGTGTACCGCAAAGAAAGACAGATTATCCTTTTATTATTGATGAGGCTGGCTACACTCCTGCCAGTTCCACCACCCTTATTTCTAAATATTTTTGCTCAGCAAGTTTTCAACTTGCAGCAATCTTAAAGACAAAAAACATTTCTTAAGAGATTTATACGTATTGATCAGCTTTCTACTTTAATCCCCTGACCCTTCGTGGATGATATAGTAGTCCTACAATACATTGGTCTATTTACATTGCCTTCTTCCCTCATGGAAAAATACACTAAGGATACTTGTACCTTTCATAGTCTTTTTCATCTTCCCTTTGTTCAGATACAGTACATTCAATCTTTACTCTTAACACTTCCAGAGAAGTAGTTACAACTTACAGATAAGCACCCAAGGTGTATCATTTCACTAAAAAGGGGCTTGGCACTTGACAGCATGTATAGGAGAAGTGCTGCAGAAGTAGACTGTGCTTCAAAAACTGGATAGAGTAGTACACTTTAGTAAGAATAAACAAAATAACTAATTCACAATGAGAACTAGCTTGAGTTGAGCAGACAAATACACAAAGTCACCAATACAAACCACAAAATGTCCAAATACCAGCAGATACAAAAAGGAATGTCATATGCAAAACACGAGGCAGTCCTTCCACCTTCCCAGCAGTTTCAGTATCTGCATATACCTAAGATCCTCACAAGTGCAGCAACAAAATTAAGAGGGAGGAAAGAAAAAAAAAAGTACATTGAAAATAGATATTAATAAGCTTCAAACTGTAAAAAGAGCTACCAGAAAGGTAAAGGAAGAACATAACTTCCATATCCACTCAATAGGACAAGGATGGTGGTTTTTCACTGCTGCCAGGGAAATAATCAGAAGTAGGCAATTCTTTTTCACTCTAAGTTATTGAAGAGCTGGATAATGCCACTTAAAGCAATTCTGGAAACTATTTCACTAGAGATTTTTAATCAGAGATAAAGATTCATGAAGCAGTTCAATGGATTAGTTGACCTCTTAAGTTTCCTTCAGCCCTGTTTTTTCTGATTATGTGAATGCTTTCAAACAAAGTATTTACAGGCATTGCTAGTGCTAGAATTTGTTTATTCTCAGATTTACCAGAATGATGCAAGTCAGTTTTATACAAAATATTTGTGTTAAGAATTTGCTCTTTAACCTTGACTTGGACTATAGAAGTAGAAAACTATTATTCTCTGCTCAAAGCATCTGCATGTTGTTCCAAGATACTGACGAAAAATTGAGGCAATAGTGCAAATGCAATTCTTCATTGTTGTGACTTAGGGACATTTGCTATGTTAAAATCAGGATACAAACATTGCATTCTCTAAAACTGGAATCTACATCTATTTTCCCAAGTGAGTTCCTACTTACCATTAGAAAAATCATAATTCTTTGGAAAGTTAAACAAATACACTGGTTTTAATCTTGCTTATTTACCAACATGTCTATTTGCTTTCAGAGACCTATGCTCTTCTTGAGTAATCAGCATGGATTCATCCCTTCCAAGACCTAGCACAAGCCCAAGCAACACATGGCCCTGTTCATGGGTCTGACTCTCTTTAATTGCAGGCCTAAGATGTAACTAATTTAAGAGTCTACTGTATTTGTTTATTAAGCAACGTACTACTAAAAACCTAATCTATTAAATAATATGCTAACTAATAAACACAGTTATTATTAATTTAGAATTCTGTTATTCTGTGCACTATTACACACGACTATAAAGTCATTGTGTATTACTCTTAAATGTTACAAATCATGCACAACTACTATGGAATTAAATCCTATCACTGCTCAGGCATTGCTCACAGCTGTGAATACCTGAGCATGCTTCCATCAAGTCGTTGTAATAGCAAACTGACAAGCGTTGGTGATGAAGCATGGAACCAGAATAAAGTTTATGGTTTAGTTACTTAAACTTGGGGCTCAGGCCAAGACTTGGTCCTTCCATAGGCCCAGATGAAGCCTCTGTACTCTCTACACTAAACCTCTGGTGACAGCAGTGCTATAAACGCCTGAGGGTGCAGACTGTGCTGTGTAGCGAAAGAGCAAAGGGCTCCTCTTCCAAATCAGAGTATTGGAGTGTCAGGCTGCAGCTGCTGCTGCTTACAGGGAAGGCTCAGGGAGCTGTAAGGGCAGCTACTACCCTGGAAAAAAAGGGGTCCCTTCTAGAAGTAGCAACTAGCACAACAGAAATGTCAATCTGCAGCATTTTTTCCTTCCCTTGCAGTTTTCTACCCTGCTTTGCCATTTCTCACCCTTTTCACTTTTTCAGTGAGGGTTTTATGCTCCTAACCCTCTCCTCCCAGAACAACCAAATTCTGCCCATACTGCTGAAAAGCCTTGCAGCTAATGTCACACCAAACTAAAACAAATCAGCTTTGAGAGGAGTAGCATCTTCTAACAGGATGGAAACTGGAGCATATTCTTAGCCAAGAACATCTTAGTTTCAGGATTAAGTACTAAGTTGGCCAAAAAACACTAATACTTTTTCAAATTATTTGTAACAGGAAAAGAGTTAGTTATTTATTTCATAATTCTGCCAAAGCACACCCTGAGGAATTTGTCTCTTCTCTCCATTCTAGTTCAAACCTACGATGCAGTGAGGCCAGGCTCTCTCTGTAGAGAGTATTGTCTAATATCTATCTTTTTCATTTTAAAAACCTTCTGATCTTTGAAGAGCTCCCTATGGGGAAAGACCTGAACAGACTCATCTCAATGTTCTGGCTGCATCAGATTCTATGCAGGTGTTACCAAGACTTAATAGTGACAACAGCAGTATCTTTATGCTTCTAATCCAAGGTTACAAATATAGATTGCTTTTATTTCAGCATTACATCTAACTGTGGAGAAATTGATAAAGTGTTCACAGTAAAGGACTATTTTGAGTACTGTCCCACTGGATTTATTGCAATGATTCCTACTCAACTGTCATTTGTCACTAGTCCAACTGAACGGAACATTTTATCAATGACTTCTGTTACATTCATTTGGTCCTTGCCCTCAGAAGAAGAAAGGTTTGACTTGCACATTTTTCTCCCCTTCCCTCTAAATATTTGTAAGAACTATGGCTATGATAACGCTTACGCATAATTCAGCTAAGCCATGCAAAACAGTTTCCTCATGCTCAAAACAATTAAACAGTGAAATAGAAAGTTTTATGTACTAAGAAACAAGGCCACAAAAAACATTTTCTACACAATGAAGAAACTTTTTCCTGCCAGATTATTTCTATACTACTGATGCTGTTAATTCTGGGTGTTTTCTGAAATATATTAATATGAATCTGTGGGTCAGAAGTAGTTCATATTTTCTAGTAACCTCATACTTCAAAGAGTCCCTGTCCATTTCACTAATAACTACTGGTAGGTGGGTAAAAAAAAGTTTCCATTTATTACATTATTGTTTCTCTTAAATGGTAGAGCCAGTGAAAGGTTACACAGGTGGCATCACCTACATAACCACCACAGACCCCTGCTCCAAAAAGGTTTTGTATGGCCTTGCTTTAGGTACAGGAAATTTTGACTCAATTATCATGGTAAACTGAGGCAGGCATAAGACTATGGCTGCAGTCTCTGCCTAGAGACAGTGATAATACTGAAGTAGAGTTTATAACACTGAAGTAAGATTTGTTTCATAATTAATGCATGAAGAATGTTTTCAGCCCTGTATAAGATCAGGACAACTCTACATACACTAACCTGCATAACAAATTAATCTTAGAAACAATGGACTGTTCTGCTCCTAGAACTTTCATCAGCCAAGTCATCTCCCTGAGTGTAAGACTAATGGCATCCTTTCATAAAATGGAATTGGTTATCTTCTCAGAGTATTGGTCTCATTATGCTTTTAATCTGTGTTTGTTTTTTTTCCCTTTTCTCTAGGGTTCCAAACCTCCAGCAATCACCTTTTCATCCACTGTTTTCATTCAGCAGTCCCACTTTTCACCTGTGGTTCTGTTTATTGGCAGGTTTAGGAATATGTCTGGAAAGCATTTTGCAGACAAAAGCAGTCAGCACTCCAAATCAACTGGAAGCTGCATGGATTAAGTTAGCACAATACAGAAATCAAGTCAACAAACCTACTGAAAGGCATGCTAACATTAACTGGAGTTGTGTTTCATATGGCTCATATTGCCACAGTTTCTGGTTGGCTCAGTGCTGGCCTGGCAGACATTCCTGTCTGCCTGAAAAATGCCAGAGAGACCAGATTTATCTTCTGTTCAGTATCTGCAGTCATCTCCAGAAGCTAATGGTAACAGACTTGAGAGACCAAAAAATTTCAAGATGGACAAAAAAAAATAATTCTCAAAACAGTTACTCAGAAACCACATTCTTCACGTTAAGAGTGTGTTCATATTACCATTTTTATTTGCATGAGGAGCACGCTTCTGAAGCGAGTCTCCTGATTAGACTAGAGCTTGCTGGCAACACACTGTCCTCAGCATCATCTTCTAGTCTACATATTTACCCTTACTGCTTGCTAATTGAGACAGTCATTTGTTCTCAGGAGGCGGAACACTCATCTCTGGTAAAGCCCTCTGGAAAAAAAATCTGTTTTAATGTGTGTTTTGTGGTTTGTCTATTATATATTTGGACAAAGATCTTTCAGCAGCAATATTGGTGGAGGTTGGATGGGAAAAAATATTGTCAAAAAGGTAGCTTTCCAGTTGTCATAACCATTTGAAACTTCTAAGTACTTTTCATCCATCCTGGTGGAAAAAAATCTCCACATCTTGTCTGTGGGTTCAAGTCTTGGGTCCAAATCTCTATCTCACCAAATTCAAACATTACAATCATCACATTCCAGATAAGTATCAACCACTTGCTTACATGGAATCAGTCTCTTCTATTGAGCAACCAAAAGCATCTTTGGAAGAGTGCAAGGCTGTAAAATAAAAATAATAATAATAACAATAATAAAAATAATAAGAAATTTGCAATCCTCTATGCAACGACTTGACATCACCAAACCAACTACAAGAGTGTTCATTAACTAATCAGTTTCATTCTTCAGTTATCTAAGAGCAGCTCCCTATACAAAATTTTTTCCTAAAATTTTTGTTTGTGTTTATTTCTTAAAATAGTTTAAAAGTTACCAAGAGAGCCCAATAATCAGATAATAAAACATTCCTCAAGTTCTCCACTACATTATCTCATGATCCTGTTTTTCCTCTCAGTGTTAACACCAGCCCCTGCCCTCCATGGCCACGTGCTGTCTGTATGTTGATATGAAGCCTTTGCTAAAGGTCAGAGTGAGATTCAAAGGCACAGTTATTAAAACAAAGAGAAATATTGCTTTATTTCCACAGTCTGAATTATTTCATTATTTACTACTATGTTACAGTTGAAAGGGCAAAACTACTCATCATAATGGAGTACATTAGACAAGTCATTTTTCAATTGGTTAAACTAATTTAAGCATAATTAATTTTCTTGCAACAGTTTGCACAGACTCCCCATTTATGGTTTATAAAAAAACACCAAAAATCCTCTATTGTCTATCTTTCTGTCATTGCTCAGGAATGCTAGATTTTGTATATTCCTATATACACTATCTAGGGGAAATCACAGAATGGTAGGGGTTGGAAGGGTAGAGAGGCATTATGTTAGGCAAGAACATATGCTTATTTATCTGAAAGGTTTTTGTTATGCTGATCCCTCTTCCCTCTCCAAATCAACCCAAGCTTCAGAAGATCCTCTTGAGAAAACTACAGGGGGGAAAAAAAAAAATCACCTTTCTTTAAGTGGTCAATAAGGTCACTGCAGAGAACAAATACACACATGGAAGTGGAACTCCTACAGAATGTCCCTTTCAACTGAAAACAAGTTCAGAAAAAACCACTCTGTTCAGGATGGAAAACGGAGTTTTTAAGGTCTTTACAGAAGGCAAAGTATAAAAAATAAAATTGTAAAGCCAGTAAGTTTTGTCTATGAATATTTTCAACATTTCTTGTACTGACTCCAAAGTATGTTGCTCTCAGGACTTGCATGCCAATGATAGTGGCAGAAAGAGCAGCAAAATACAGCAAAACTGCTCCAGAGCTGAAGACCAGACTATTGGCTAATAAAGCCTCCATGTACACTACCAAAAAATGGTGGCTAGATATCAAAGTGATATCTGTGTGTGGTGTGTCTTTTATTTTGAGGCCCTATTCCATCCACCATCCCTTCTACTATGCAGTAGAGATACTGCCCTGTTAAGATCAGGTCCAGCCATGTGGAGACATTGTAATGAATTTCCCTACCTACCAAGCACAGATGTAGATCCGCATCATCACCCATCAAACCATTTCCAAGTCAGCCAGTTACAGCAAATCTTGATGGAAGATAAAACATAGCATGTGTGGTGGTGGTGGTAGGAAGGTCTTTCATAACACAGTTTTTCCCCCCCTCAACAAAAGTCAGTACCTGTCTATCATAACACCAACACAAAAAGAATAAACTTTTCACACAAGGTTTTGTAATATTCTTCACTTTGGCAACACATCAAATACTTTTCATGTCTCACAGTTTCAAAAAGTCAAGTGTTGTGGGGTGCGTAGGTTACAGTCCCACCAAAATTACCAGGTCTGGAAAGGAATATAAAAACTCTGGGCAAACAGATCCAACACAGTAAGACTGAACTGGCAGCATTTCACAAACTGTTTGTGTGCCAAAATAACAATGTCAGCCAGTGAGTCAGCTGTGCACCTCTATTTTCCCTGATACACTAGAAAAAAACCCCAGTATCAGTGCTACTACATGGGGACCAATAATGACATTACTGATACTGCCTTCATGCTCAAAGCCAAAGCAGTAGTATCTGAAGCATTATATTAGCTTCCCTGTGTTTTCCTACTTCACCCACTGCTGTGTAAGGCAGAGATAAAGAAAGCTGCAACACAGATTATATATTCATCACAGCTAGTACAGTCTAATACAATTAAGTCAATGCCAAAGTGTCACTTGTCACTTTCAGAGCATGAGATGAAATGATGCCATCTGCAAGAGAAAATAAAACAGGGAAGTGAGTCATAGCACACTCTGATCAAATGGCACAACCGCTCTGGAGCTGGAGAGAAAATGATGGAGGAAGGGCAATCAGAAAGCCACAGCTCTAGTGATTACCTCTTAACTCAATAAAGACATGGTTTGTTATAATCTATAGAAGCATCACTTGATAAACCTGCTATGCACACCTGCGCTTTTATAATTTTTTATTATATCTGCTAAACACACCTGCATTTTTATGACTGTGTTTGCCTGAAGGCACCTTGCTACTACGCAAGGCCAAGGTTGTATTTGGAAAGTCATCATTGAGCATATTCAAATTCATGTGAACAATTGATAGATCACTTATTAGAATTTAATTAATTCCAAAATATACTATTTTTTAGCTGATGAAACTAATCAGGTATTTGCAACTTGCAAGCTTTCAACATCTGCCCAAAGTGAAAAATCCAGCACAATGTCCATACTCAAGAAAGGTGTCCAAGTAAAAAAAAAAATCTTAGAATACTATTTATCATTCTGCTTTAGCAGTTCTATTTTATACAATTCTACACATACTACGAGTACAATAAGCATTAAGAAACCAGATATACAGTAGCTTTTAAAAGAGTGAAAGAAGTGAATTTCCCATTAATGTATTTTTTTAAATTACATAAGAAAATATTTTGTGATATACAACAACATCTGGTATAAAACATGCTTCATTACTATGGAGAAGAGTGTGTATTTTCTTTATTGACCCACCTAAAATCATGCTTTTTAAGGATATTATTCATGGAGTAAGTAACAGAGTCCATTGGTTAGCTCTCTTTGTCATAGGTAACAGTAATTTTACTCATACTGCATCAGACTGCAAAAGGAGACATCAGCAATCTTTTCTAACAGATGGTTATTTCTAAAGGTGAGGGTTTAAATTCCTACATCATTCATCACCAAACCATAAAAAAAAGAAAATCATAAGCCACAGCATGTTGTAGTAAAATCTTACCAGCTACCAGCAACACCACAGAAAAAAGGTTGCAGGAATG
>NW_010309861.1:21181-31199 GCF_000700745.2 Antrostomus carolinensis | reverse complement strand
GCTGTATTACACACATACATTCCTGTCAGGTGGTCAGATACTGTTAAATCAATTACTGCTTGTTGCTCAGGTATTTGATGAGTCGCTCAATACCATGAACGCAGATCAGATTGCTAAACCCTTGCTTGATATCATAAAGATATTTCTTTTCTCCTTTATGTCATATGGCATTATTGATTCAGCTCACTAGTTTCTTACAGAAGCACTGCAAAAATGCTTCCATTCACCTACGCCAGATTAAGCTACAGGTCTGCAATTATTGATCGCTAAGAGATACAAATCAATGTTTCTTTCTACCATGACAATGAACTGAAAAATAGATAACCTGTTTGTTTGCTTTAACAAGGTTTAATGGTATACACTTAACTTTAGTGTCTGCTTAGAAGTGGCTTAATAGACTAACTATTTTTCTTTTTTCATTCTTATAACTAATAATTTCAAATAATGAAACTACACATTCTACCTCTCTGAATAAAACCATCAAGGTGACCTAATGATTGGCCACCTATGGTAAATTCACCTCAGGTAATAGTTGCTGGTCCTCAGCTAAGCCTTCTACCTGTGCCAGGTGTGTTCCCCATGTGAAATGGAGAGTGCTGGCTGAAGCCACCCCACCATGGAGAGCAGCTAACCCTGGCTGATGAGCAGTAACTTGGTAACTCACAGATCATGTCACTTCTGGCAGATTTTCAACTTCCACAAAAGCCAAATACTGATAACTCTACTCAATAGTAGTTCAGCAAGTTCAGCCTTTGAATTTGTCAAAACCTACAAGTTCAGCCAAGTAAGTTTGCTGAAAATCCTGCAAGCTGTGGCAGGGAGAAAGGCCCTTACTGAGCAGCACACTTTGAGACACCAAAATCCTAATGCAACTCAGACTCTCATGCCCCAGCAGGGTCTGCTGTATTTGTTGTACCTCAGTGAAATGTCACTTTTGCATGTCTACAAAGAAGGAGCACTGAACATACAATGAGAATCGGGAACACCACACCTGCTACCCCTCTGCAGGACAAGTCTGTCTTCTAGTCACTGCTCCTGCCTTGCTGCTCCACTCCACCCAAGTTTGAGATAATGATTTTCCAAGCAGATGGCTGCTGCTGGTAAATAGATAAATTATAGCCAGCAGAAAGCATGAAGCCTGGGATCACTTCCATGGTGAAATACTGAATCCTCAGCAAGCAATATTATATAAAACTTAATATTGCAGCTAAAAAATGAAACATAAATTTTTAAAGCCCAGTATTCTTTACAAAGAAAGCTAACAGTTTCTTATGCTGGAAGCTTTGCAATCACTAGGTTTCTGAACTGTATTTTTTTCATTAGTCTTATGCTTCCAAATATAATCTATTATTTGGCAGCAAAGGCAGCAAAACATTTGTTTCCTCTCAGTACAGCTGCAACCAATTGGATTTTAAAAAATGGTATTGGAGATCCAACAGTTCTCTATCATGTTGATTTTTCCATGGTAACAGGGTTGTATTTTTTCCTTTGGGAGGGTGGGAACAGGATGAAGAAATGCATTTCCTGTGTTCTCTGCTTTTCTAGTTCTCATCCCTCCACTAGACTACCTCTCACACTAGGGATTACACTAGACTCCAGAATTGCATACTGTGAAACTTCTTTTAACATTTTTTTGTATAGAACAATCTTTTGTCTATTTTATTCTCAGGCATGCAAATGTAAAGAAACTCTAAAATATGTCATTATATAAACACAAAGAGGACACTGAAGAGTTTACTGTGGCCTTTTACCTAGAATATCTGAAGGCAAACCAAGCAGATATGCTCCCCTTTCAGAGATATGACAATACACTGAAGACAGTACTGCATGCAGGTTACAGCAGTATTTGCTCGAGAGAAACAAATGTACAAAAACTTGCCATAAATGACTTAAGGGCTAATATTAGTGCTAGTGTAGAATGCTGGCCTTACAAAAACTGTGGACACGTAATTATACAGTCAAATTAACTTAATTCCAAATAAAAGGTATTAATTTTTGCATTACATCGAAGCCAGCATAGTACATAGATTGGTACAGAAATACAGCATAGTATATGCATAACTTAATACATTCCACTTCTGGCAGAAAACAACAAATATCAGCTGAAAACATCTGGCTTCCTCAGAGATTGCTAGTGCCAGCCTTAGACTACACTTGCATCTCAGACTGACAGCTGCCTTGTTGCAGTGCCACCAGCCTCAGATATGGTAAAAAATGCTTCATTTGTCATTCTTACCCCATCAGGCACTGAGGCTTTACCAGGTCAGTCTGCTCCTGTTTGAAAAACACAGTTAAAAAATCCCACAGAACAGCCCAGCCATTTGGTGCCTATAGTCTGAACACATTGGGATACCTGCAATGGCACATTCGTGGTTTATTTCAAATTCAGGTTTTCCTATGAGGTATTATTGAGTAAAAAAAAAAAAACAAACCAACAAAACAAACCAAGCAAAAACCATACCCAAATTAAAATAAAAATCCATAAATGGAAGATAGCAGATAAGCTGACAAGCATCAGCTAGGCACTTGTGGGGCAAAGATGAGGGAGGGAAGGAAATTCCCCCATTTCCAAATTGCAGTTTACCTCTGAAAAAAAAAAAAACCCAACCCAAGGACATTCTTTAGACCCATGTGTTCCATGTGTGACTCAGATGTCAAATACAAAAGTCAACTTCTGGTTTAATGTGAAATTATAGGAAGGGAAAAAACACAAAACCAAACACCCGCCTCCCCCCTGCCCCTCCAGCAAACAAACAAAAACCACACGAAACCACAAGAAGCATGAGCAGCAATTCAATTGTTGTTTGGCAACACTTCAGATAAGAACCAGAAGGGTTAGAAGAGTTTATCTCACAAGTGTAGAACAAATCAGGAACACTGTGATAGATCTTTGGCCTCTCAGAAAAGTATTGGATTTTTTTATGCTGAAATTTCTCACCAAGTTTCTGTGAATTTTGTGGAGTTCACTAGACATATGTTTGGAGCCCAATATATTAGAAAGAGTTAAATGATTTATTTAAGAGGTGGGAGAGAAACTATAATGCTAAATAAAGTTGTATTCTGCTGCTTAAAATCCCTCTCAGTATCTGACATTGATTCTTCTGTTTGACTTGATCAATATTTAAACTAGTCAACTTTAACAGACAGACATTTCATAATGTAGTTTCTGGCAATTGTTCTCCTTATCTATAATACATTTTCCTATATATTACAGTTTAATTAGCTACCCAGAGTATTCCTACCAGCTCAAAAACACTAAGACAAGCAGGATTTGACACTATGATTATTTATCAGCCAGTGTAATAAAGAATTAAAAAGACATATGGATAATATAAGTGTAATCGTTTTGAGGATTTAGGGACAAAAGGAAATTAAAATACATAATTAAAACAATATAAAAGGACAGACACAGATCAGAGAAAATACTCTTGGGGCATCAATGAAGAAATTCAAGCCATAACAGTGTCAGAGCAGTTCTCCTCTAAGTTCATTAACAGTACAGTTCTGCAAGGCATCTATGCAAAAAAAGTCTTTGGAGCAAGGAGAGAGAATTCCCTGGGTTTTCTGCCTCATCTGCTGTCTTGCAAAGCCAAAACAAGTTTTGCTGCCTTCATCTCCTGCACTGCAATTCAACAGAGACTCTCTTTTCTTGTGAAAGTAGATTTATTTCCTAAATTTCAACCAGTTAGGCCAGGACAAATACTGAAGGCACCAGTTTTGCATTAATGCAATTACAACTTATCTTCCAGAGCTTGAAAAGTTTGTGTATCAGTCATTCCCTGGGTGATTTTTCAGGGAAAGCAATTGAAAGAGTATTTAAAGAAATTTTTAAAAAATCAACTCAGCACACTAGAGATGATAGGGGGTTTTTTTAGTCACTGCACCACATACATGGAAACCTATAATATTTTTAAAGTCACTTTGAGAAGCACAAGCTGATGGCCAACTGTCAGATTGCATCTTTACTAGAGCAAGGGTGATTCACAGCAGATGCCTCATAACTGAGTCTTGGCAAAACACTGCTGGATCCCTATGTGTCCCATTAGTGTTTTAAAGATGTTAAAGCATGAAATACCAAGAGGTATGCAGGTTGTCAGCATATGATCAATACTGTTATGATGTATACTCCCTTTATCATCTCAGTTAAAACTTCAAGGTGCCCAACAGATTTCTTTGCATGTTAAGTGTGTTTCTGTACACTGCTTATTCTGCAAAAGAACATCAGATTAATTGCATTTGTTAGTAGGCATCATGTTGAGCTACTTTTTTCAGCTATAATAACTGATTTAAGTTGTTTTGAACCCTATATGAAACAACATACACAATGCCACTCAACCCCTTTGAGCAAATATCTACATATATTAACACACTGATTTAGAATGAAGACTGGATTAATATAACGCACCATGATGTGAAATATTTTGTAATTTATTAGAAACTATTAAAAATGTGAAATAGAAATGTTGAAGAACAATACCTGAAAAATACCTATTTTTTTCAGAAGATCAAGCAAATACATATACATTTTTTTAATAACTTATTCCCTATCTTCATTTTTTAAAGTTTCTATTTGCTTGTTTTAAAAAACATACTTCAGCAATCTTTTCCTATATGATCATGAATATTTCAGAACACCCTTTGGAAACAGAGGCTATTCCGAAGAAAAAAAGATAATTCTGATACAAACCCCAAAGCTGATTAAACAAACGAAAAAGACCTAAAACAAAGGGAGGGAAAATCAACTTCAAGCACTTTAAGTTGACCGATTTATTTGGTTGTGGTTACGAGACAAAAGTGTAGAGATTCAATATTAACATGGGGCATAATTATGTCTTTCAGCCAGATATCACAACCTTAGAAGTTATGAATCAATATAAATGGGAAAACTATTGACATTTCTATTTTCCTTTTTATTGCTAGAAAAACACCTATTAAAATAAGCATAGCTTGACATACTGGTAAATAAATGCCTCCTCAGTTATGCATTACATCCAATCTGAAAAGAGTTCACTTCACATAGCAGTAACTTAACAAATCTTTTAAGACTTTAGTTTTGATACATGATACAGCAGTGAGTTATAGCACATAATTCCTTCATACTTGCATCACAGCAGCACATATATTAAGAAAGTGCTGAAAACTAATTTTACTGAAACTAATGCTCCCTACTCTTCTATTCATATTCTGTAATTTAGTATATTAGTATATATGGCCAAAGGGTAATTGAATATAATTCACTTGATTTCTTCCCCAGCTCTTTCGCTTGGGGTCTCATCAACAGGACACCCAGGTCACAGAAAAATGAATTTCTGCTTGGATTAATTTCATGTCAAGAGTCTTAGATGACTAGCACACACTTAACAGGTACTTTGATTAGCACCATGGATTTTCATTGTCTTAATAAATGTAATTGTTTTCTAGTGTCTCATGCAATTTTCCTTTCATGTCACCATCCTACTTTGGAATAAAATTTCAAGGCTTGAAGAGCTTTGTTCACCTTAGAGAATAGAGCAGTCTGACAGAACCACGGTAAAGGAAATGGAGCACCTTCCCACCAGCTATGGCTAGATGAGCCATGTACTGCTTATTCCTCCTACAGTTTAGTGCTCATATTTTTTAATTTTTTTAACCACATTGTAGGCAAGAGCTATGAAATTTGGCCCTCACAGTTGCTTTTGTGCTAACACTACATTTGTATTCTGTAACTTCACCACATCATTAGTGTACTCCAGGACATAATAGTATTGCTACTAATACACATCACAGAGAGATGAGCAAAATGGAGCTTTACAACAAGGCCTGCAACCTTTAGAACCTTATTAAACTGACATTATTTACTTGACTGTTCATCACCCTCTGTGGAGTCTTATTGCTTCATTAAAATTAAGTTATTCTACTGTTTTACAACTTCATCTAGTTAAGAATATACAGTTATAACCTTATCCCTGGTCTTTTTTCTTCAATTACTGTTTTTTGATAGCTCTATGTCACAATGTATTCCTCAAAATCATTGTCTAATTTGCACAATTCAAATCACTCTGCTTTTTGACCTTGCTCCACGCTCCATGGCAGGAACACACTCTAATTCTCAATAATGATGCTGTGTTTATATTCTGAAGTGACAGAACTCATATGTATGCAAGTGACAATCAAATACATACGGAGTGTTTGAAACTACTTCTCAATTTCCTAATTGCTTCCCTTTGCTTGCACTCCCCATCCTTCACACCTCCTCCCAGCAGCACACATTCCTATGACCTCATCTCCCAGTACAGTATAAAGTACCTAATGAGGTGGCAGTGCCAGGGCTCATCCAATTTTCCTCCCCATAACATGTCACCAAAATAATAAGTAACTGTTACTGAACAAGTAAGCAAGCAGTTTTTCATTATTCCAGGCCCTCAAAAAATTACTCCATCACGTGCAATTTCTACAGAAAACCCACAAGGCCCCAGTAACAGTCTGCTGCATCCTCATTTTCACTTGGGCTTACCCAGTATAGAAGTTCCTCATGACTATAATTACTGGCAGCTTGTTTGCAATCTAAACTGTGGCTCTTATATTGAGTAACAATCTTCTATTTACTTAGTTTTATTTTGCATCCTCATTGTTTTCTTAATAGAAGCAAATCAAAAGTAGCAGTTTCTACCTTCTGTAGAAATTTGCATGTTATAATGTACTCGATGTATTAAAAAATGCTACATTTTTATACTTAAAAATCAGCAACCTTTTTTTCAGGTATCATGCTGTAATTTCTATACTACAGCAACATAGCCGCAAGACTGATGCTTCCCACTTACAAACAGGGAAACCAGAGTATCTACTGCAAGAACCTTTATGTAGATAAACTCAATTAGAATTATAGGTCAGTCAAATTTCTCAGTGGAACTTAGACTACAAAACTTGTATACGTTCTGTTACCTCGTACTGGTGGCCCCTCACAAGAGTAATCAGTTGTTCCTTTAAAAGGAGCTTAAATTTAGAATTATTCTGAAGACAAACTTGAATAATTCATTTCATGGTACATAACTGTAAGAGACTTCATTGTAGTTTTGCAATGAAATCCAGTTTTACTATTTGAAATACCAAAGCAATGCATGTCATGAGCAATCTGACCATAAGGGAAGCGGGGGGAGAACAACCAGCTGACAATTATACTTTAGTCACACTACTATAAAATACAACACTCAGAATTATATACAGCATTCCTTGAATAATAAGCAATGCTAGTAAAGTCTGATCAAGCTATGGCTATATTTTGCAATCATCAGTAAATCAGCATAACTACACGAAAGGGAAGCTTTCTGTTCTCAAGAGATTACCATTTCAAGCTCTGTTTTCAATACAATAAATACAGGACCATGCCAACCACAGGTCGGTTTTTTGTGGTTTTTTGTTGGTTGGTTTGGTTTTGCGATTGTTGGTTTTTATTCTATATATAGCATGGCTAGCTAAGGAGTAAATATTGTTACCTACATAATCAACAAAAAATGAGGTGAAAAAACAAACTTCACACTTACACTACAACCAGTCCTATACCCTTCATTTCTACAGATAACCTTACCTTTAAGTTTCCTACAATACAAATTCTTGAATGGGTATTAGAGTATGAAATGCAGCCATTTCACCAGAAAGAATATCCTTAATCTGATCTTTCTGCAAAGCCCCAACTATTCTAGAAAACTTCACACTGTGCCAGGAAAGGTACCTAATTCTCAAAGCATTTGTACCAAACAAGTAAGAGTTGTTTAAAAATAAATAAGACAAAAAATGAGTTCCAGGTAAGACTTCCTCTACTGGCACCTTATTATTTGCACACCTATGGGGCACTTACCAAGAAATGTTATTTTAGAAACAGAGTTCAGCTATACAAGGGTCCCTTCAAATGACAAAATTCTGTTAGAACAGTTCAAGGTCCAGCTTAACCTTTGTTAATTCATACATGTTTCTAGACTGTTATGTGGAAGTTCATCTAAATGTTACTGAACTTGAATTAAGATAGCAGTAGTTTAAGTAATTTACCTTATTTCAGTAGGAAAAAAAAGATCAGTACTGCACCACTTTTAATAAGGCATCAGCTTTCAGAAATTTAAGCTACTCCTAGCTTAAATCACAGGAATGCTACTCCTAGCAAACAATCACAGGAATATATTCAATCACATGAACATTCTTTGTTGTATAACAAGTTCCATAGAGATTGTTATTAGTTACAGATAATAATTCCCACTATTACAAAAATCTGTGTTCAAAATAGTACCTCCCAAAGAAAAATTTTATTGCAAAGAATAAGATTTGTGATGACAATCCTCAAGTTGGGGAATAGGGAAGAAAAAATGAGAACATGCCCAAAATCATCTGACATTTAAGGAAAATCAGCAAATCTATTTTCTAAATTAAGTTGCAGATAAGAAACCATAGCAGAGGGAAAATACCTGTGTATACTACAGAAAAATAAGTATATTTATCATTTTATGTGAAGTCAACTATGAAAGTATTATTTTAAGCTCACTCAAAGTTTTATGGCAAAAATCAAATAATTGGGGCACATTAACAAGTGAGAAATTAATTTTATGGCTTAAATCTAGGAAAGCTTTAACAGGATACACCGGGTAGTTCCAGAAGAAAAATCAGCACATTAGATAGCAGGTTCACCACTTCCTAGTAACAAGAACAACTTCAGATGTGTAATTGTAGCTGTACCGTGCTCTATCAATATGCTTTAACATGCAAAATCTCATTAGCAGGGAAGAACTACATGCTTCCCAGGGATAAAGAGGTACATTTAGTATTTGCTACAGAGGACTAGAAAGAATACAAACAAGAACATTCCATTGTTGGTAATTCTTAACTTGCCTAACTGAAGCAAACAGGTACAGAAAAGTGTGAGGGAGCCATCATCAGTGGACAGATGTTACTTCATTACAGAGTACAGAGGCGCTCTTAGCTTTCAGTTTCCAGGGCAGGTTAAGACCAAAGACCTAGAACTAGGCACACTGATCATAACTAGTAAAGTAAATCAAAGAATAAAAAAAAGGAATGTGTTTATTCATATGTTTTGTTCCTTCAAATGCAAGAAAATTATCTAGATATGTAATAAGGACATAAATCAAAACATGTTCTCAACAGCAGGTTAAAATGCCTGCTATTAAAATAGTATTAAGCTGCATCCATGGCCCACTCATTTTCACAGAGCTCCACATGATCCATTAAGAAATATTCTTCTGCTAGAAAAAGCAAGTAGCCACATAGCAAACTGAACACACTACCAAAATAGCTAGTAAGCACATTGACTTGATTCACTAGGATAATTTCTGATACATGATCATGTGTACATGACTACTCTAATCTCAAATAGTGCTCAGTTAAGCAAGATCACTGCTAGAAGACATACTGTCCATACCACTTTTTTAAAAGCAAATATACTTAGAAAAAGTAATGCTTTTGCTTCAACTATTATGACAGCATGTGCAGCATTTAAAAAAAAAAAACAAGTGGGTGACATCCAGAGTGTTAAGTTATCCATGCTGTCGTCACAGAATCAGACTAGTGCAACTTGAACAACTGCATTCACCATTCTTGCCTTTAACCACAGAAAAAGATGTCTAACACAGAGATATTGTGTTTACCAGATTGGTGCACCACGTTCCCATTTAGTTCCCAGAAGTGAGAAGTGTACCTCCTGATCATTCCCACTAGTGGAAACACATTGGTTCACATCTTGAACTGATCCAAGTACATTGATCTGGATTCCTTTTGGATGAAATCACAGCAGAAGCTGTGCTCAAGGAACACACCTGATGTAGCCTAATCACTACAAGGTTTTTGAACCCACAGGACTAGACTAGAACTAGTTTCAAGTAAATGTTCTCTTCCCACCTCAAATGCAGGGATATAATCTGCACTGTCCTACTGCACAGAGCTAAATCTACTCACTACAATAGTTGCTAATGGTCATACAGTTAAAGTTTGATTGTCTTCTGGAACATCTCCAGTATTTAATTTACTTGTTGAGAATTTG
>NW_010309861.1:7009-21152 GCF_000700745.2 Antrostomus carolinensis | reverse complement strand
CAGCAGAACACTAAGTATTGGATTCAACCATCTGAGTGGACTGCAGCAGTATCGACAATTGATGCTAATATAGTTAAAAGTAACTAAAACATTTGTGATTCATCTGCTTCATTCACTAATCTTGTGTTGCTAAGAAAAGTTATTATTGTGTTGTTCCATGCTTGCTGCCTAAAAATGGCATTTGCATGAAGGGTCATCCAAAGAAGAGGAACTGTTTTGGACCTCTGTGCTACTATAGACTTCCTTTACAGCTGCATCTTTTCACATTTAATTGTTTTACACTACCATGAAAACTCGGTTCTTTGAATTACAAACACACCTTTGGCACTTCTGAAATAAGTGGGCATCTCCTTTTCCCAGGGCTTTCAGGAAATAATTACATACTTTTTTTTTCACTTAAATTAGGTCAAATAAGCAGAATGTTTCTTCTCTATTGTGGCTAAAAAGATTCAGTGTTGAAATTATAACCCAATTTAAAGCTAATCCTTCTCCTCATCTGAGACCGAGGAGCTAGCAATAAGCCCCAAGTGGCTTACTTGTCAGACTGAAGTATAAATCCTGGTAATTCACAGTTATTAACTGATCTTTTCACCAAAATACTCCAGTAATTAAGCAACTCTCATATTACAAGAAGAACAAATGCACTATCTTGAAAAAGCTCTTCAATATGTTTTCAATTTGGAAGCATTCTTATCAGTTCAGAAGAATGAACTTCCGTTCCTGGGCTTTTATTTTAAAGCTGATAATTTAAAATGTTAAAAGTTTTATATAACAAAACATGGCTTCTTGTCACTTGAAAAAAAAATTCTGTTAGCTCTTATCAGTAATGCAGGATTATTCATTCCTTTGGATACAGTGTATTTCTTATGAATTTCAAGTTCACTTCTCAGAGATTAATCATGAGGATTTTTATTATGTTTACAGATACTGAAATAGTTCAGCTTATAGTTAGGTGCTTGCTGTTGAAAGGCTGATATTTCAGTTTAACAGGTCTATCAGTTCTAAAGTTTTTAACACAAATATCAGAACACAATTTTAAGATTCATATTTTTGTACTTACTGGCTTTGCGTAGGATTTTACAGCTTAAAAACAAGTGCGGTAGTTGAATCGTGGATTGTGTGTCCAGTATACACTTGTAAAAAGTGGAAAGAAAAAAATATAAGTGGGACTATAACACTTTTTCAGTAGGAAAAAGATATGTCTTTTACCCTAACCCCATTAATTATCTTGGGTGATATTACTTTAATCCTGGGCAAAAGATGTTCCAGCTGACTCTAGCCACACATGAACATTTCGTTGGCAGTCATGGTGAAGATCATTTTAGAGAACTATTTCATCAAGTCTTTTTGGTATCAGAACTTAGTGGGAAAGTAGACTGTAACTGGAATTCTGAATGCAATAATCTACAAACATGATTATAATTCATTTCCATGTACAGCTTGAACTCGTGTCCATTTCCCTACTTCTCATACCTGACAAAATTAAATTCTCCTTGTGGTTGGCTCTTGTCCTCTCAGCCTGTTCTCCTTGCTGATGTGAAAAAGATAATTGCAAAGTATCACTGTATTTGTGGGTCTGAAGATGAACAACATTTTCTGGATAAATTTCAAGTACTATGCACATGATCATACATGTTATTTTATTTATTTTAAAATTTATTTTTCACTTGATCGTGACAAAGGTCTAAACCTATGGCATCCTTAGTCTGTTGTTATCTAAACACCAACTGCCCCTGCCACAATTGTCCAAACCACTCTGGACATCATTCAACAGAAGTCAAAAAAACACACCCTACTTAAAAAATATTTCATCCTATAATTGAGATCCACCTATCCGGCCTCACTCCTTCACGCTGCTGGTATCACTGTTGTCACTGGGAATGACACACTTACATTTCCCAAGAGCAGTTCCCTAGCAGTTCATGTAATTTAGATGATAACTTAAAAGCCTCATTATGTTAGGAGAAACAAATGCTTGAAGTTCTCATTTATTCCAGAACAAAACTTATTACAGGGTAAGTAAAAAAAAAAAACCAAACCAAAAAACCCACTTATCTGAGCATGTATTAATAGCTGTTAACATAAATTTGATGCCTCTTGATTTCTTAGTAAATAATAGCAAGGACTGAAAAATATCTACAAATGAATTACAGAAATGATGAGTTTTATGAAGAAGGAAGAAGCTGGCAATATGTTAGTGGAACTAATACGTTTTAGATCATGAAAACTGATGGTAAATTTTCTGGAAAAAAGGCTGCTTCCAGTTGCAAACATAACCTCCGTATGCTGACACAGATGCCTGTTATATCAACAGTCCAATACTTTATTACTCTAGGTCTTAATATTTCTTAAAAGGTTTCCTCAAACATTGTATTCAAACTGAGCTGTCTTCCTATAATGTGTAAAGTTACCTGTCTGATTATAATTTACAATTTTATAACTGCTTAGCTTTACAACTCCACTGCTTAAATGCAAATATAAGCTAATGGCTCCAATTTTATGCAGCTTTTGAAAGCAACTTCTTATCTCAGCCAATATAGAATTTCTGTATTGCAGTTTTATTTAATCTTCCTTTACATGCAGCATTGCTTAGTATTTTTCAAGGTAGTTTAGTATCTTTCCTCTGTCAAGTTTTATTTAGTGGTTTTAGAAGAATTACAGAACTCAAGAAATGTGTAGGCTTTAGAAATGTTTTAAGTTTTGTCTTTCTGAATTACTGTCTTTTTGCACTGATCTTTTTTAAACAGAAAAGTGTTCAACAAGAGGTGAGAGAAGTACTTTCATTAAAGCATATGTTTTGTCTCTAGAACCTTTTCAAATAGTTAAATTCTTTCAGTGTACTTAATGGAGAGAAACCATTTCCTTTATTTTGCTACTTTTCCCTCCATGAAATAAGTATTTTTATTAGTGTGCTGCAGATCTCCCCTACATGTAAATTAAGCTCAGTAAAGCCAATAATATTTATGAATCGCACATTATTTTCACAATATGTCTAGCACCAGTTGTTTTATCATCTATGCTTGTCAAGTCTTTTTTGGGAAATCAGACTGATTCCAAGCATTTTCTCTGCTTCCATTTATGCAGCTTTGCGTCACCGAAAATACATTTAAAAAATCAGAATTTGGTAATTCAAATCTCATATATATAATGCACAAAACCATTAAACAAACCTACCCAGATAGGTTGCTCTCTTCCACTTTTCCCCCTTAACATGCTCAGCAGGCTCCCACTGATGTTGTCTTCTCTCCTTCTTATTCAATTACCCCTCAAATTGAAGGGGCTGCTTCTGTATCCTCATCTACTCCCCATCCTTAGCATCTTTTTTCCTTTTGGACATTCAGAATTCTTATGCAAGTAACCACTGAAATCTTATTTATCTCCTTATCCTACTTTCATAATTATACAAGAAGTAGTTCAAGGAGGCTGTAAGGACTTTAAATTTATTTAGTCTTTCACTACATGATAGAGCAAGTCTCAAGTTTCTCAACAACCACTACAGTCGGACAAGTATTAAGCAACATGGAAGCACAGTAAACTACTTCAGAGCATTTCCCTCCAAAAATGCTGAGAAGACATCTAATTACTGACTTGTAATTTGGATTGTTCTCCAAGAAAGAGAAATCAATAAAAGGAAGCATATGATACTGCCTAAATATATAACAGGTTGCTGCAAAAAGGAAGTATATATTATTTTTGTGCATTATAAATAGGCCATGGGTTAAACTGCAGCAGGGGATTTTCCGTTGAGAAATTGGGGAACACCTTCCAATGCTAAGGGTAATCCAGCTCTACAGAACCTAGAAACACTGAAACTTGTATTGGAAGTCTGCTTAGCCCCTAAAAGGAAAGGCTGATATTTTGGGGATTTGTTCATTGAATTTTACTTTTGGATGTATATCGTATGGTTCTAGGAATAGCAGTCTGAAGTTTAGCCACAAACACATAATCAGTAATTGAAGTGTCTTTTTAGACAAATAGTAGAATCTAAGATACATAAAACAAACGTATAATGCTGCAAATACCTCATCTCAGTATAATGATGAAAACAAGAACATCAATTAACTTTCAGTCCAAGGCTGTCCAGTAATGAGTTCTTCATCATTAGGAAAAGAAAAGCACTGTGTCCTGAAGTAAGCATCTTCCACAATTTGCAATGAACAGTTTAATTATGATATCTTGCTTGTCACGTATACTCTCAAATCACATTTATTATAATAAACAGCACTTGCGATGCTTCTCACTTTACTAAGCTTGCTTTCCAACTCTAATGCATTATTTCCACCTAAAAGGCTAACCACCAGCAATCAGGACCAGAGTCAGCAATGGAATTTACAGTAAGAACACTTAAGTATAAATGCATTTAAAATAGAGTGAAAGTGATTTACCAAGCTTACTGCAATAGTCATTAAAAGCCATAGCTGTATGTATGAGAAATGATTTGAAAGGATTCTTTTGGTAAATGCATTTTTGAAGAGTATATCCTTTATCATTTCTTGAAAACCCTGGAAAGGGAAGTATGACTGTATAGCTTATTTATGGGCTACACTCACTGATTTTTTTTTTTCCTTTAACTATATGAGTAATTCTTTGGCAATATGCCTTCAAAGTTAAAAGGATGAACATTAAATTATGTGCAGAACAATTTAACAAAGACTGCTCAAGCAGCACACAGGAATAAGAAGCCACATTTAGAATTTTATTTGGTCTCAAGATTTTAAATTGTGGTAGATAACAATCTATTAGCTCCTGAATCTGTAGGTGCTCTGCTGCTAATTGCTTCATTCAAAGCTCCTTCCACAGACACTCCCCATGTTCAGATTTCCCATTTAACAGTTTAAAGAAAATTAAGCTCTACAGGTTCTTGTCAGATGATTTTAAATTCTAGACAGAATCAGCTTCTGTATCAAGCATGTGGTCGTTTATTATAAGCCCAGAGAGAAAAACAAGCCTGTACAGTTTTCCACTGCTGCCCTCATTCTATCACTGAAACACAAATCTACTTCAGGGCTTACACCAAACAGGAATTGTGATAATTAAACAGTAGGAAACAGAAGAATGAAATCACTCCACCTTAACAAAAAAGACACACCATTGTAAGTGCTTCAGGGATACTAAAACATAAACCTAAGTATAGATGTACTGGGTGAGACTGCAAGTTTTCCACATGATGTCATAAGGCTCCTGAAGAACACTGAAATAACAACACTGTCTAACTTGTCTTGTGGCCATTAGCAAAATGTAAGTCACCTTACAACAGATGATAAAAGGTTGGTCTTTGACAGGGTTTTAAGCAGCTGCTCACTCACAAAACAGTGCCTCTTCTACATCACTACAGGAAAGCTGTGACAATACCAATATCATAATGTAACTTGAATGGAAGTACAGAACAGTAAGAGCACTCCCAACCATGAATGGTAAATTGGCTAAGTGCAAAACAGACTTCTTGCTAAGTGTGGAAAGGTAGCCTAGCTGTCCATCCAAACAGACATCTAAGACAACAGCAGCTATCAGGGATGGTCTCCTTAAAATTACTGAAAAGGAAGAAAAATTAAGAATATTTATTCAGTAAGGAATCCATTTTAAATCTTCACAGTAAAGGCTGAGGAAAATGTCTAATCATTTGCAGACATTTTTTAATAATTAAGTGGAAAATCAGAGCTGCACATATTTAGTGGCAAGTCACTTAATAGTAAACACTGTTTTAAGTGACCAGTTATTATTGATCTTAAGACAGTAGAGCTCTTTTATTCCTACTCTGTCAGGGGTCATTATAATAATGTTATAATGAGCCACCTGCAAACTTTCTGAAACTTTTCCTTTTCTAGACATACTTATGAGCCTGTTAACTCCAAGGAACCTGAAAACTGTAAGTTTCAGTAAGATAATAGAATCAAAGAGCTTATCACTTCTATAAAACTAGTGGTACAGTCACATCACCACTAGAAGTGATAGGAGGTCATTATGGAGTCAGGATGTTTCACTAATCTACATGAAACTCTTTGGTGGTCTCAGTCTAGTTGATTGCATCATCTGTAACATTAATTGGCTCCTGTCTTGGCAGATTCAAATGAATAAGAGTAATGGAGACTGAATTGCATTTCATTCATTTCAGAGGTAGAACATTTAAGTCTTCACAAGCAGCCTTGAAAATTCTTTTACAGTCTCCAATTTAAAGAACAAATCTGAAAAACCTAACATTGATGAATCACACAAGTTCATCTTATTAGCTCTTGCCTAAACTGATATTCACAAAGACCAAGTTTTACTTTGTGAGGTTTTTTTGTTGTTTTTTTGTGTGTTTTGGTTTTTTTCTTCTTCTCTCCTTTATTAAATAAATTATTTGGAAGACTAATTGAAATACACCAAATTCCTCTTGCATCTGCAGAGCAAGGATGAGGATGGGTACTTATAACAGCAGCCAGAAAAAGGTTATGTTAGCACAAAGAGAAAAGATGCTACAGGAGGGGGTTTTGTGCTTTGAGAGTAAATAAGAGGAAGTCCACAGCAGTCCAGAGAAGTGAGCTACCTCAGGGCCTTGGTAATAGGTGAGAAAAAAGCTCTATCAGAGAAGGTATTCAAGTCAGTTTGGCATCATGATTATGTCATTCTATCACAAAAAATTTAAGCTGCAGCAGCTTTAACCAAAGTTTAGGATCAAACCATTGCAAATGGCCTTGCACGGTGTTTTGATAAGTAGTCTGAATAATATATGTTAGTTTTAACTTCATCAACTTTAGAAAGACAAGTGTGGCCATGATAATACATAAACAAAATATAAAAAAATTCCACACTTGCTTTTAATTTAGTTTTTGTAAAACAGTCAACTTGAGACCTGCACTTCTTCCAGAAGTAACAGCCTTAAAAATTACAACAATCTATATTCAAAAACAAATGTAATGCAAAATAAAATTAAACAATACCCTTACTGGCAGCTCTTTGTGCAGTCATTTCAGAAGAACATAGTAAACACCTTTGAATCATCAGAATGCACACAATTAAGGTTTACAATATTCCCAAATTAACTCATTTAAGCTGTTAACTTTCTAACAGTTGATGCAAAGAACACAAGCTAATGGTCCCTGCTCTTCTCTTTTGCCATATAGATACGGAAAATTTTACTTGTGATAAAATTCCAGTTTTCACAGGAGGAAAAAAAAAATCAAAACAAATCAAATCAAAAGACAGACCAAGTATTCAGTCAAATTTGTTACTCAGGTAGGAGGCTTGAAAGTAATTGAGACTATTACAGTGTAACTAACATTCACCTGAACCATCATAAAAACTTCAACACAAACAATTAAATAGAATTACTACCTTTAGAATTACTTTCAATGTATGACAATCAAAGACACATTTTAAAAGACATAAGATAACAGCACTGTATCAGTGGTTGATGTTTATTAACTGCACTTCTCAGTAAGCATATCTTTGAACAGTTTCACTTGAAAGTTTGAAAAAATTCTCATGTTCTGCATCTTTCCACAAGGCATTCACCTCGGTCTCCACACACTCACTCTGACTTTTCTCAAGCGCTCCCTTCAACACAATCAGCTTCTCACCAATTAAACATTTGCACATTTGACAGAATAAGCATCATCCTTCCTTAATTTAAATTATGTTTTCTGGTGAATACCTTGCCATTCAGCTACAGAACATTATCTGTGACAGCCTTACAGAGTCTTTTAATTTAACAGAAGTCATACTCAAGAGACACAATCCAAAAAAATGATGTGGCACTCCACTCAGGTCAACTGTGAGGAGATATTTGTTTCACCTTAGTCAGTATATATCTGTTGGAAGTGGGGGGCAAGGGAAGAAAGAAATAATAATTAAAAAAAAAAAAAATCAACAGATATTTGTTTCACCTTAGTCAGTATATATGTGTTGGAAATGGGGGGCAAGGGAAGAAAGAAATAATAATTGAAAAAAAAAAAAACAGGAGGTACAAAAAGCAAGGTTACATTACCACCTCCACAATAATAATTAAAAAAAAAAAAAAATCAACAGGAGGTACGAAAAGCAAGGTTACATTACCACCTCCATAGGTGTTTGCAGCTAACCTAGCTAGTCCTAAATGGTTCCATTTTGTCTGCATTTCCAAGAGGTTCATACTGTGCAGAATAACAGCTCCCACCTTCTCTAACACCCACTTAAGTTTGAAAATGAAAGAGAAAGAATTTTTATGAACTTGCCATTTTGATGAATCATACTGTGCATCTACCTACTGTAAAGCAGCAAGTTACTTTATGTTCTATCCTAGAGGAGTAACTTTACATTATTATAATAAAAATTCATGCTAAATAACATCATATTCAGATAATCTCTCTAGGGGAGACTGAAAACATGAGGATCTCTTTGCAAGTTCAAACCTTTGTTTCTACATTAGGTTGCACTTGGTAAGGATGGACACTGTAACGAATATTTTAAAACATTGTTCTCATTCTCAAAATAAGAGACCAAGTATCTTCATCTTTTAATTAAATGAAGATTAATTTCTCAGATTCCTTAACTGAGGTCAATGCATTAATATGTTTTGTGTATCTATACTTATAACACTTTTTATTTTCTAGTTTAAATGTAGTTCTACTTTTCTGTAATAGTAAATAGAAATTATTAAATAGTTTAAAAGCCTTAATCTTTTCAAGTTCTCTACTTGGTAGTTTGGAAGGAAGATCTGCAAGCCAACCTTTTCTGCAAGGCACCTGAATTAAGAATAAAAGAAACAATGCAGAACATGAGAAAAACAGGACACAAGAAGCTGAGTGCAAATCTTCTCATGTTTCTTTGGATAAAAAGAAAGCATATTTTAAAATACTCCTTTCTTAAATGAAAAGCTTTGACAAGCAATGAAGGCATAGGACAAAAAAAGCAAGCTGTCAGGTACTCACTGCCCAACTATCTCTAACTCTCTAGACATCACAAAATTCAAAACTTAGTTTTCTACACTTTTCTCACTATTATCTGACTCAAGGCTGAGGAGACCCTTATCATGAGAGCCATTTTGAAATTGAAGATGTCACCTCCACCAGAATTGCAAAGGATGCAACAATGCAAAACTTCTACTTCAGTGTTTTAATTTATTTACAGCAATTTTTTGCCCCCAGAAGTCTTCTAGAACAAGAATGCTACAATTTTATTTAATAAGGTATGCAAGTTTGATGGAACAGTATAATTCTCTGTTTGCAGAAGTTAAACATGAAATGCCTACCAGTGTCACAACCCAGGAGCCTCAATCAACTCCCTCAAGCTTTCTGAGCCAGACATGCTTTCACTAGTCCTCTTTAAAGCTTCTTACTGGTGTTTTTCATTCATTACTAAAGCTTTCAGATTCATTACACTGCAAAATTTCTAGGAATAGGCACTATAAATACTGGTGGCATTCAGAAGTGATTGGATGGACAGCTCAGCTCAAATAAACTTTTAAAGTTCAGTCCCACATTTTCACAGAAAAAAAAAAGAGGGAAGTATAGTCAAGGTACCAAAAACTTGGTGTCACGCTGAAAGTGAAGGAAGGAGACTTTTGCATCCTCTGTGCTTGTATTCAGTTCTGAATTGACACCCCACTTTCTTTGGATCTTGTCAGGGAGCAAAAGAACCAAAATATTTTATCAAGTTCAGACTGAAGTAGTTACAAGATACACGTACCAAAGGATCAATTTTTCAGTCTGTGTAAAGGACTTGGGTGCTAAAAGCTACTAAAAAGACTAAAGGTGACCTGAACTTGGTTTGTCCTCAAGTCAGCCTGACAGTTTTTACCCCATGCAGCTTTTTGCAGAAGTTCTTCCTTTTCTCCCCTTTAGTCTCCTGAGTAGCAACTGCAGTTTGTTGCTTGCTCAGATTTTGACTACAAAGAAACTTGTACAAAATCACTCAAAACTGCATGCAAGCATTTGGTAGTTGCACTAGGACTAAACATCTCTCTATAAAAAAAAACAACTTATGATAAAATTGCCCCAGCAATTTATTTTTAATTCCAGCTTAGACTACTTCCTGCAGAGACCATATTAAGCATTTGCAAAACTAGAAAATCCGTATAGATTGTCTGTTAGCTTTACCAGTTGACTAGAGTTTCAAAGACCAGATGAATCACTTGATTTATACACAACCAGTAATTTTGTTTTCAAGCTCAGTAATTTCACTATACCAGTGATCCCCATTTTGGGGTTTCACTGGTTTCACTATTGATTGTGCACTTGTCTTCAGGTCTTACAATAAAAATGTAAGTATTAAATACTGCATGTGATTCAAAGTTGCAGGTATGACCACAGTAAGTCAATGCTGCTTCTGCTTTCAAAGTTAATTCCTAAGAAAAAGGAATAGTTCCTCCATTTAAATATATATTTGTGTAAAGAATGAACATGAAAGAAAATCAGTATTGTGGAGAAGTCTACCATTAAACATTAATCAAAGTTGCTTTAGAGATGAAAGAAAATACGTAGTCAACTTCACCTTTTATCATGTGTGATTCAAATAATGAGTTTAGCAGATCTATATTAAAAATTGGCTACTATTCTATGTGGTTGGATACTATCTTTGAAAACTATGTCAGCCTCTTAAGTTTTTAAGAACATTAATTGAATTATATCTGTAATTCAGAAAATGCAGCAGCTTAAAAAAAGGCTATCAGATACCATTAAGACATTTTTTGCACCTCCCTAAAGAAAAAAAAAAAAATCACTGAATGTTTTTTTTGGGGGGGAAGATGACCTCAGAGGGTCATCTAGCTGATTTCCAGCTCTCTCCTACACCATGGCTCAAAACTTGACTAACTTCAAATTTGAAGCAGGTTGTTCAGAAACATATCAGCTAAGTTCTGACTATTCCCAAAGATGCAGATTTTCATATCCTGGGCACATCAGGAAGTCAAAGATAACAGGAGTTATATTATTTTAAGATAATATATTATAAGGAAAAAGTATCTAAACACATCTGTAACTAGAGTAAAACCAGCTGGGTTATAGCTGCCAGAAAAACTATAATCCTGAAACAAAAGATTTCAATAAATCAGTTCTGTTCTTTATTGAACAGATCTGTTCTATATTGAATAGAACAAAGACAATTCTTGTTGTCCAGTAGTGTTTAAAAAACCTAACAAGTCCCCAGAAACCCCAGAACCCAGTAGAAGTCCTAAAAATCCTAAAATTGAAACCCATCTAAGAAAGTGCAATGGCTAAAGCATTCAAGTGAATTAAAATTTGGTTTCTCACAGTCCAAGAACTGTCCTCAGCATTCAGTTACTCTCCTGCTGACAAACTACCTTTCTGATTGAAAAGAAATTCCATCCCACATATTCAAACATATATTTTGCAGCATTCATCTAACTCCTACGTATACAAAATGCTACCATGACAACATGAATGCTGAAAGTGAGTTAAGTAGATCATATATTGCAGTTAGATACACTGCAGAATGAATATTTCAACCTCTCTCTAGTGAGAAATTTGCAATCCAGGTGAAACAAATCCCTAAGCATAAGGATGGTCTCATCATTACACACCAGACCTAGTTGTTGGCATGCTCATGATATCACTTGCTGGATTTACTACTGCCTCAAAATCTTTTGGATTTATACATCTTATCTCCATTAGCTTGGTCCAAACAACCCCAAAATGTCTGACAGTAAAACTTACAGCTTGGAGTGTTATGGGCAGACTTGTACTTGCAGATAAAATTTCATCAGAATTTATTCTAATTTCTTATTGCACAAACCCTTCCCAGTTTAAGAAAATAAACAAAACCCCAACACACTAAAGGGATTAATTCCTCAAACTTTCCCTTAAGCTTTTCTGATTCCATATGTTAGAGTTAAACATATTTAATGAAATGAACCATGAATTTTTGCAAGCACAAGTAAACAGACAGTATATTAGAAAGAACAACCCAGTTACTTAGACCTTGGAAGTCACCTGAGTGAAAACAAACAAAACACCACAGTGACATTTTCCAGTTTACATACCTGCTATTTCAAAACATTAGAATAATAGAAGGAAAAAACTAGTAATAATGGAAGTTGGAATACCATTCTTTGTCATGATCTGGTGACAGCTTTAAGTAACAACTAAGCCATGAAGGATGTCTCACCATGGGGTTCCCGAACCATTGCCTACACACCAGCTACATTATATCCCTATTGAATTGGCACTATTTAGGGAAAGGAAATCAGTGGTGCAAATCAGTTTCTTGGCTGAAGACATCAGATTTCTCATACCCCTACACTGATGGCCTTAATCTCATTCCATCTTCTTCCTAATTTAGTGAATCAAGAGAAGCTAAGTCCCTGTCCAAATTAATTTATAAAACTAATGGAGATTAACCTTTAAGGAAAAACCTTTAAGTTTGATTTATTGTAGTTCAATAAGGAGTAAGGCTCAGCTGAGGTTTACTCAGCTAACTCATCGCATCATTACATCATAAATGTTAACAGCTTCTGATTGCAAATAAATTTCCTCCAATGCAATTTGGAAACTTTGTTTAAGAGCATACAACATAGTTTTACTTGACATTTCTTAAAGTCTTTGCCATCTTCCTTTGATATTGTCAGTTATCTTTTCTGCTGGAGTTCTAGAAAAGTTAAGTAGCTACTCTGGTAACTGCTACACAAGAAATCAGTTTGGTTTTTAGAGACCAAAGATTTGAAAGGTGCCCTAAGGGAATCATGTAGTCCTATCGCTTTCCTTAAGGGGAACTTTTCTGACAGATAATTGTGTAACATTTTAACCAGTGAGAGATCTTTTGTTTTTTTGGTGTTGGTTTTTTGGGTTTTTTTAGGTCCTTACTGTAAATAAAGATTCTCTTGACTACACTATATAAAATATTTAGAATTGTTGCTGACACTCCAAGAGCAGCCATACACACTCCCACTGGCCCAGTCTTCATGATCCTTTATTAATTATTTGTTATTATTTAAGAAACATTAGTCTTAACATCTGCAAAATCTGATTGACTATATTGGTTGGATACTCTAGGCCACACTAAGTACTCATTTTAGTTCTTCTACAATCCATGGGTTTCCATTCTTCTTACACTGATATTGAAAGAAGCACTGTCATTAGCACAGAAGTGCTGGAAAATGGCAGAAACCTAGCAGAAAATAGCATTCAACAGATTGATTGAACAATGGTGACCAAAGTAACCAACTATCTATAAATTCGCTGAGTGCCTTGGGATCTCTGGATGACTAACTACAACAGACAGTCACTAATATGATTAAAATCTGAGCTACAAGGCCATCTGACCATGCTTTAGATCCTTATCAATGTATCTCCAGATTAAGAGTAAGCACTATATCCATGAGGTCATTTCCCACAGATATTAGAAATCTGACATATAAGATTGCTCCCATATATAAAAAAAAGAAAACAAAAAAGTGAGCAAAACATACAAGAAAAAATTAAGAAAGACAACACCCACCTCTACATCGTCATCTTTCCTTTTGTGTATTCCACATGCTAAGAGCTACTCATTTAGAGAGTAACTTCTTTAAATACTTCTCCTAATTCATATTAGCACACTGACAGTATTCTGAAGCCACAGCTGGTGGTAAAATGGAGCACTGCTGCAACACCTGCCAACTATTCTTGGAATATACATTTTTTTTTTCTCCCTCTCCCTTTCCACTCCCGATCACCATTGGTCTGAGCAAAGCTGGACCCTCATATATCATGTACTACATCAATTTTTTTCCTAAAGCTACTAAAGAGATAGGAGAATAAGCTCCATCCTACTCCAGCAAGACAGTCATTGATAATCAGTAGCTACCTCATTTCGGGTACTTGTTTGAATACAACATGGCTGTACTCACAGAGTTAACCACAACACAACACCCTTTGAACTTTATTCCATATGGCTACTCCCACCATAACAGATGGTGTAGCTGTTTGTTTTCAGTTTACTCCTAATGTACTGTTTTCTGTCTTCTGTTGAAATGACTGTGGCTAAACAGTAAAAGTGACAGCTGCCCATTCCTCTTGTCCTCTCCTTGCAGCTTGCCATCTTAAAGCTCAAGGAGAACACTGCTGAAGGAGAAGATTGCTCATATGCTGCAGGCTCTTCGATGGCTGTTTTTTCTCCTTCACACTCCTCCACATTGCAACAGCTTCTCTTAGCTGAATAGACTCACTGCTGTCTGGGAGGAAGAAGTAGG
>NW_010309861.1:0-6971 GCF_000700745.2 Antrostomus carolinensis | reverse complement strand
CAGGAATAGACTCAAAACCAAGCTGCAGAAGTGATAAGGATGAAATAAGTAAATAAATCAGGAATTTTTGAGTAATCTAAGGAATTTTTGCACAGTTGTTTTTCCCCCAGACAAAACTACACATATGTAAATGTGTATATAGCAGGCTTCAGTGACCTTTCGTCCTGCCATTCCTCTTCCTTCCATTACCAAGGACACCTAACTTTTTGAGAAGTCACACCAACAGTTCAGTTCCCATTTTTAATAACTTTCCTTGTTAATTAGCTGTTTAATAAAAAAAGACAAAAGAGAGGACAAGCTTCAGTTCCATGCACAGTGACATGCTTGCCATACCCCTCCATATCTAACTGCATGTACTGAAGACTTCTTTAAGTATGATCAATGGATTTCTTTAAGTATGATCAATGGATTTCTTTAAGTATGATCAATGGATTTCTTTAAGTATGATCAATGGATTTCTTTAAGTATGATCAATGGATTTCTTTAAGTATGATCAATGGATTTCTTTAAGTATGATCAATGGATTTCTTTAAGTATGATCAATGGATTTCTTTAAGTATGATCAATGGATTTCTTTAAGTATGATCAATGGATTTCTTTAAGTATGATCAATGGATTTCTTTAAGTATGATCAATGGATTTCTTTAAGTATGATCAATGGATTTCTTTAAGTATGATCAATGGATTTCTTTAAGTATGATCAATGGATTTCTTTAAGTATGATCAATGGATTTCTTTAAGTATGATCAATGGATTTCTTTAAGTATGATCAATGGATTTCTTTAAGTATGATCAATGGATTTCTTTAAGTATGATCAATGGATTTCTTTAAGTATGATCAATGGATTTCTTTAAGTATGATCAATGGATTTCTTTAAGTATGATCAATGGAAAAACAAAACAAACAATATTTGGGAAATGTCTGAACTTTCTGCTTGCTCCATGCAAAAAATAAATTAAGATGCTTGTGTTAGAGAAGTTCTGACAATTATTCAAGGATTGATTTGTAATCATTTAACTGTATAGCCATCATGGTTTTTTCAACACTTCCATCACTAAGATATCAATGCCCAGGCCATAACCACTGGATAAAAGTCAGCAGTTAGTATGCAACATCTTCATAAAACCCCCAGTTAAAAATCCCAAATTATGGTATATTTTATCTTATTTGCCAGTATAAAAACAACATCAAAAACCACAGAGATGCTTGACTAAAGTTGAACCACTTGAATTTTATAACTTCAAAGTTATGGTTTTCTGAATAATTTAGCTCTAGCTAGATTGTGTGCCTCAGGAAAGGCTTTATATGATTTCAATCTCTTCCTGACTCCTCCTCCATAAAGATGAGGTTCATATTTAATTCAAGCCATTCTCAGTTACTTCCTTCTCCACCTTAAAAATGACATTCTGGCTGTTGAACATCACACTAACAGGGCAGCAAGCAAGAGCTGTGATCAATTTTCAAGTTGTACTTGGATAACAGATATAGGCATATTTCATGCAGATTACAAAACGGGGAGGTCTTCACTGAATTTTCACTATGATTTATTTTATAAAATAGAGATGAGCCTAGAAAGCAGGGCAAAAACCTCCCAATCATTTATATAAGATAATGACAATAACATGCATTAATTTACAATGTAAAAAGACATCTTTTGGGATTATTTCCGTCACTGTTCAACTAAGTCATTAGCTTTCATTTCTTAGTAAGACCCATTTAAAAGTCATCCAAATGCCAACATCAAAATGAAATAAGAATTATGTACTGCTAAATTATAAAACAATCTCCTTAATGTAGAAAAATCAATTCTGCAGGCAAGGTGAAATTTGTGCAAATGTCCATTTGGCAAGAAATAACCATTATTCAGTCTTTTAATATTTCTCAGGATAACTTAAATTTATATATCGCCTATTTACTTGAGTTCATGTAATTAAGACTGCAGACAAATGACCTCTGTAGCACTCTATGGCACTGTACTATACCTAGGTTGATGGTACTTGCTCAGTAGTAAGAGTGTATTTCCTGCTGGGAAAGTAGAAGGGAGGGCTCACCCTCATAGATCCCAAGATCTTGCCCAGATGCTCCACTCAAGCACTTGACAAAACATGCATTACACCTGTGATGGTGTTGTGAGTATGTCTGTATTTCTTTTAGAGTCACCATCACAGGAGCTTCACTGTGAAACACAAATTTTCAAAGACAATTTTTCCTTAACTATAACCTGTGCTCCAACTTGTTCACAGTCCCAACATTAGTCTCCTTAAAGAGTATTACATAAAGTATGTTGTGACTATCTATAAAGCTTCCAGTTCCAATTTGGGTGTAAAAGATTCATTTTGGCTAACAAAGTTCTGTGTAGATCAGGTCACCTTGAATCATTTACAGCACTAAGGAACACCTAGAGTTGGGTATCCCTGTCTTTCTGTTATTGTCACAGTAATTTTTTCTTTTAGACCTTAACCATTTTGAGAACCAGGCCATTTATTTTGGTAGAGGATCCATTTTGCCAATTGTACTTTGGCAACTCTTAAATCTTCCAATATCATAATTGGATACCTGGTACTAACATCTATAATGTTTGAATACTTTGTATTTCAAATAGATTGTGGTTACTCCCTAAAATGATCTCTAGACTTGTACCAGATCTGAATAGGTAACTTCTTCCACTTGACAATTCCATTTCACAATAAGGCAAGAAAAATAAATTGAGAAATTCATGTTGCATTTGCTACAGCAGCACTGACAGTTCCACACGCCCAAGCTATAAGACACTAAGCACTGCAAAACTTTCTGCTGCTGTTATTGTGACTATCTAGGTTGAATCCACTATTTCTGTACTACATCAATATTAAGCATAAACATAATTCAGTTTTTGAGTCTGTATTAGCCTCTACACCCTCTAAAATGCTCTATAGTTCATCAAGAATGGCCAGACACACACCCACTGCCCATTTCATTGCAAAATGACAATGTTGCAATCAGGAAAAGCTGATATCCTGCTTTTGTTCTCAATCTATTTGCAACATCAAATATGAAGTACTAACAGTTCAGCATACATAGTGGATACTAATCTAGGTGGATGTCAACACATTTGCAATTTTTGCAGAGGCTGAAGGAAGAATAGGTATGCTGAAGTGGATCATAGTAAGTCACTTATGTGCAATGCATACTGTCACCAGGAAGGTTGTTTTTCCTTGGCAACTATCAAATACATTGTTAATGTCCCTGAAGAATTTCTAGTCAATAATGATTTCAGTCATTTAAAGCTTATTTTTCAAACTAACTTTTTGGTTAGTTTAATCCTGCCTCCAGTCTGTGTATTTAATTGATTATTGTCAGGTAGCTGAATGTTTTTATGAAGGAAAGGTTTTAACCTATATCTTAGTCGTCTTTAGAGATTTAGAGCAGCACATCTGAAGAAGTCAGAGACATCAATAAGATCTTGCAGGGAACTTACCCCATCTTTTACAACAGATATCTAGAATCAAACTGAGTTAAGGTGAACACTGAATTTACATGACAAACCCTAATTTCCATTTATGTGTTTGCTCTTTCAGGTAACTACTACACTGAGAACATGAAAAGCATATGAAGTTTTACTACAGAAATAAGGACAATTATTTTAAATACTAAATTAGAATGATAAAAATTAGCTTTAAATTCAGCTGGCCCCCAAGAATTTTTGAACACCCTTAAGGCTACTATAGACTATATCCTACCAAAAATTAAGGTTTGTTCTTAATTAAAAATTTCAGTTCCATGTTTAACTTGGCATAATTAAGAACAGGTATGTAAATTCTGACATGGTTAGAGTCCTGCTAATTTAAGAAGCATCTCAAGCATAAAAATCTCAGTTGTACAGTGGGGAAAAAAAACATTCCTGAGAAGAAAAAAAAAAGAGTTGCAAGACAAATAAAAACAGTCTTCTCGGGTCCTCTCGTTCCCTAGCACCAAGCTATTTGTTTTCTCAAAGCAGTTGTTTGACAGTAGTTTTATCAGACTCATAAGCAGTAATGGAAGAATGTAATCTTCTCCTTAACCCCTTGTTATTTATTCCCCTTTAGAGTCATATACAGAAACACCACTCAAATTTCAGAATTATGTTGTTGACCAATTCAAATAGTGTCCTTTAAAAAAATAACATTAAAATTAATTAAACAATAAGAACTTTAAAAAGCATACCAAAAAAGAACTTCCTCTTTCATGTAAAAAATTTTATTTTACAAATATCTTTCAGCAGTGTCTGCAGTAAAGGCAGGCTAAGCAGCAAAACAGAAAAGGAAAAAGAACAAAAACACACACTGCAGCAGGAAAGAGCAAAAGGAAGATATTACAGGTAATACTAAGTAGCTTGAATTAAGCATCAACCAGTGCCAACACTTTGAAATCCAATAGCTTCACATTTTGAAGCTGTTAGTAAGAGCCAGCAGCCATGCTTTACCACAAGACTTCTGACAACACTGGGAGCTGCTTTTCCTCCTCCAGTTCTAAATGTTATTGTATTAGTAAGTAGCTAAACCATTTTTAATACCTTTCGTTACTTTCTCTCTACATGCTACTTACCTTGGACAACATAGATAGTGACTGCCTTGTTTCCTTTTCAAGTTTAATGCCAGAGATTAAAGGCCCGTGTACACTGGTACCTCACACTGAGCACTGTAAATCTTACCCAGTGTTCAGCATCTTCAGAAACTTGATCAGAATTTGCCAGTTCAAGATTCTCTTGCCACCATCTAGATTACAGACACCTGGAGCACTGCTGCCATCTCTGCATGTGTTTACCTCTTCAGTTAAAACTGCTATACCTCAATTTGTGTCACACTTCAGCAGTTACCAGTTTCCTTTCTTCAGCATCTTTGCAAGGCTGTTATTCAGATAAAAGGAAGATCTTGCTATTTAAATTTTGTGCTTACTTAAGGGTTAATTTCACAAGCATTCACCCTCTTGTAAAGCACACCTTAACCTACCTTGCTACAAGTGTAGCAACCTCCACAGCTCTTCAACTGTACCTCCACATTATCACAGAAAACTGCCTTTAATACAACCTCCAAAGAAGTCTGCAGATTAAAGTTGACACTATCCTGCTGTAATTTCATCTTTTTGGTTTTAATATCAGTGCACAGCAAATAGTATTAAGGTCTCTGCATATGTAATTATGTTATTTCTAGAAGATAATTTGAATCGGAGATACAAGTAATTATTTTTTTCTTCAAAATAAGAATTTTCAAGGAAGTTTCAACTCTAGGACTCTAACTGAAGATGAGATCATTTCTATGATGTTCTTATTTCAGCATATAATTGTTAATATTGCGCTAACAGAAAAATAATCCTCAGTCTCCCCAGTGTAAGTTTCAGTACCTAATGAGGAAAAAAATCTCATAGAAGGTTATACAAAGTTGGGAAGTAATAATAATAATGATGATAACAATAGGTTTTGATTTCAATTAACATGAAGATGAAATACAAAAGATTGAACAGGAGAATACTCTGACAATATATATCCTCTTTATGTACGTTACAGTCATTATCTGGTTAAAGATACATCCATATACAGACATCTTAATATTTTCTACTGACAAGTGGCAGATATAGCAGAAGAGAAATGTACAATAGTATTTTAAATACTTGCTATGACAACAAGAAAATTTACTAAGGAGTTCCAACAGTTAGGTCTGTTTAATCAACACACCTTACAATATGAAGGTCTTCACTAGATTTAAGTTGCTTTTCTGTTGGTGTCTAATGACACATATCAAATTTTAAAATTATTAAGAATATATTACTTCCCTCAGTACTTTGTTACCTAAAAATTTTTAAACTGTCCTAATAATAAACTCAATGGTTCTGTTGTTATACCTCTTCCTCTTGTTCCTCAGTGGCAGCAATTCAGTCAGGGAGGTTTTTTGGTTGGTGGGTTTTATTGATTGATTATTTTGTTGGCTTTTTTTCCCTTTTTTTTTTTTTAAACACTGTCCACAAGAATAGAATCCTGTATTTTGAAATTAACATCTCCTGATCTAGTAGTAAATGCCTATACACTACTCAAAATAACAAAACCAGGCAAAAGGTCTTTTCTTAAGGTTAAAACCAAACAAATACGATTGCATATGATTAGCACAATCTGCCTAGTGCTTCTGAAAATGCAAATATCACTGAAGTGCATTTGTAGTTAATGAATATTAAGAAATATTTGGAGGGCGCATATTAAATTTGGAAAGACAGTTCACTTGAAGAGATGAGGTGGTGGGTGTTGGTTTGTTGGGTTTTTGTTTTTTTTTAATATCAAGAGTAATCTATGACAACTAAAACCACTAGAAGGCAGTCCAGTTATTTTCTTCAGAGCTGGCATTTTTCCTCACAACTAAAGCTTTGCTGTAGAATAATCTCAGCCAAAAAAATACTTTATGGGAAAAGGAAGTCAACTGGTTTTGTAAGCTATAAAGGTCAAAATATTTCTGTGAAATATTCCCTTTGGAAAACTTGGTAACAACCTTTTTCTCCAAAATTTTATGACAGCAAGAAAACAGTCTTTTTTGTACTGCCTAAATAAAAATGACTGATCTGACTTATTAACACTGATTCTAAGATGAAAACAAGAGTTACCAGCAATTTTATGCAGTTCTTATTATACATTAGCAATATCTGCTTTTAGATGAGCAATATTTATCCTAAACATCTGTTTGCAGGATCAGCTAAAGGATTTAGAAGTTATGCTTCCAAATTTATTAGCTTACATGGAAACTATTTTTCAGTCTATTGAGAATGATTAACTGAAGCTTTCAAGGCTACAGAAATAAAAACAAGTGGTAAGGATTGATAAAAGTTGTGCCTGTAACTATCCAATTCATAAACCAGAGGAGTTCAGTTACTCATATTTTGAAAAAAGATTTTTGATTTCCATATGCTTTTAGATTTCAAAACCAGGGAAGAGACTATACTATATTCTGATAATAGAATAATAAATTAATTG
>NW_010309860.1:15314-24096 GCF_000700745.2 Antrostomus carolinensis | reverse complement strand
AGTCTTTCTCTTCAGAGCTGGTCTCAAGCCAGTTATCACCCAACCTGTATTTGTGCCTGGGGCTGACCCGACCCCGGTGCAGGACGTTGCATTTGGCCTTGTTGAACTTCATGAGGTTAACACAGGCCCACCTCTCAAGCCTGCCAAGGTCCCTCTGGATGGCATCCCGTCCCTCCAGTGTGTCAACAGCACCACTCAGCTTGGTGTCGTCAGCAAACTTGCTGAGGGTGCACTCAATCCCACTGTCCATGTCTCCCACAAAGATGTTGAAGAGTACCGGTCCCAATACTGACCCTTGAGGGACACCACACGTCACTGGTTTCTACTCAGACTTTGAGTTGTTGACCACAACTCTTTGAGTGCAACCATCCAGCCAGTTCCTTATCCACTGAGTGGTCCAGCCATCAAACCCACATGCTTCCAATTTAGAGACAAGGATGTCATGTGGGACGGTGTTGGAAAACACTAAAACCCAACACTGTGAAGGCACAGCATTATTCTAAGAGAGGTTTGGATGGCTTCAATAAGACATTCAAGGAAATTGTATAACAACGTTGACAGAAATTATTGTCTTCTGTCTCAGCACCAGTTTGATAGTACTTTTAACCCCTTAGCATGCTACTTGCAACCTCCTTTGCTACTGCCACCATGTCTACGTCTTTTCTCTGCTGTTCCAAGCATAGCAGAAGATTGAGATATCTGTCTAGTCTTCAGAGTAAGCAACTATCTTCTGTAATCTCTCTTAGTTTAATGGGGTTTAACCTACAATTCTGTTTCTTTGAGGACTATTTTTTAACTTATTTATTTATTTTTTAAAGTGTTTGCTGTCTTCTTGGATTCTATTGTTTTGTACTTAAGGCCAGCAGAAGCCGTTTTGCATTACTGAAGTAGAAAGGTTGCCAATACTGCAAAGAACCATGCATTATAATATTACTATGCATAAACATACCTACCTGATCATCTTTTCCATTTTATTGCTCTTTTGGTCTGGGCCTGCATGAATTTAAAGTTGTTTTGGCTCCTACATTTTGTACCTTTATGTGGTATATCAAAAGTGCCTTACTGGATAAGACCAGAGGATTAGCACCAGAATCCCGTCTTCTGGCAGGGGCCAGGAGAAGGAGAAGAGCCAGTGTCACCTGCTTCCCGTGAGATAGCAGGCATCAGTAAACCACCAGCCACTTCAGGGCTTACCCTCTGCTCTAGGCCAATTCTGAACAGATTTATCATCATAGTGCCAGTACTGACCCTTTTGAACTCCACAAATTACTTCTCTCCATGTTGAAAACTGACCATATATTCCTACTTTCTCTGTCATGTCTCAGTCAGTTTTTATCTGTGGAAAGACTTTCTTTATTGTGCTAAGGCTGCTCAGTTTCCTCACATCCTGCTTGATTCAGGGCTTCATCCTCTGAGCGCAGATCCTCAGCAAGCCTGTTTTTCTTTTGGTACTGTGGAGTATCTCGCTCTTGGTTTGGCACAGCTGGGGTATTGTTACAGTCTCTGCCAATTATGGATGGATCCTATTACTGAGGTTACATTCTAACCCACTCATCCCCACTATCATTTGAAGATATGTAATAATTTTGACAAACCTTAATGGCCATTCCAGATGCCCATTTATTGTGGGGTGACCCACAAACTATCACATTACAAATGGTCACAAAAACATACACACCATCTGTGGTGACGTTTGAATTTTCTAAGCAACTCTTTACATATAAACCAGGAATTCAGTTATGTCTGGTAATAGAAAAGTTGGTCAAAGATGGAATTATATCTGAATATTAAATAGAGTATAGCATTTTCACTTTTTTCCAGAGACCAAATTTAGTCTGATGAAGAAACCCTCTGTGAACAATGTAGCTGTAACCATTACCGGCCAGACTACAGTTCCATGTGTAATTATTCCATTTATGTCCAGATAAGAGGTCTTAAGATGAAGCTGTGAAAAGTCACAACACAGGATGGTAGGCTCACAGGATAATGCAAGTAGGAAGGGATCTCAGGAGGACTCTAGTATAACCTCCTGCTCAAAGCAGGGTCAGCTATGATGTCAGACTAGGTTGCTCAGGGCTTTATGTGGCCCTGAAAACTTGGAAATGCTCAAGGATTTCACTGTACAAGGAAAACTTGTACAGTTTTTGCTTGATTGAACCTCTCCTATTTCAGCTTATGGCTTTGACTCTGATCCTCCCACCATGCACCACTGAGAAGAGCTTGACTCTACCTCCTCAAAAAGCTCCTCTTAGGTGCTGATATTATGTCCCCTCAAAGATGTCTCTTCCCCAAACTGAACAAACCTTATTTCCTCAACCTCTCTTAAAGGGTAAATGCTTCAATCTCTAACCATCTTGGTGGTCCCCATGCTGTACCTGCTTCATTTGATCAACATTTTTATTTTCTGAGCTCAAAACTGGACTCAGTATTCTAGATGGTGCAAATGAATGCTGAGCAGAGAGGAAAAATAACTTCTCTTGACCTACTGGCTATAGTTCTGTTACTATAACCCAGGATACAGGTGGATAGATATGCAGATAACAGCATAGGATAGTGGAAATGTCTGAGCTATTACATCAAAGGCTTGGTCCTTCATGGCATGAGCACTTTAGGACAAGTAAATCACTGCTTAGCTTTTTCAAAAGCAGCAGTGTGTCCAGACAGTGGCTGTAAATCTCAACCAGTGGAACCACTTCAGTCTGTAGAGATCTCCAGGTCACTCACTTTGATGAGTATCTTTTGGGCTAAAATACCTTCCCTGCACAAACAGAAGTTAAAGGTTGATTGTGACTAGCATCCAAAGACAGAAGCAATCAAACACAACCTGACTTGAAAGGGTGTGTACTTAACTTTTAATATTACCAGCCTGGTTAATGTGGAATTCTATTCAGAAAAGTGAATCAGTAATAAGGTCCCTCTATTCCTGTTTTCTCCTGGATTAGATTTTTTCCCCGTGGGATTTCTATTGAAAGAAAATAGGTAAGGGCACTGTGCCAAATTTTGTCTACAAACTGAGGTCCGCTTGCTTGAGAAGTTGAAGTGACCTAATGTACAGAAAAGGTTTTGTGGGTGAGACTGTGTGGCTGCTCAAAATATGAGCAGACATCTTTCACAAGATGTTAGTGGTTAACTGCTTGATTAGCATTTAAAGAAGTATTTGGTTTTACTTTGGAGTTTGGCTAGGTTAAGGCAAAAACTCATACTCAAGACACTGCCTCCAGAGTCTTGGATAATGTTTAAATTTTCATTTTAAAAATTGTTTTTAAAACTCATATTTTGTTGTTAAGGATGGAAATGCAAATATTTTCTTGAGACTGAGAACAAGTTAACGAGGCTGGAATCAGGAAGAAACCTGCAAACCTCATGCCTGTGTTGGAACAAATCAAGCTTAAGTGACATTTAGGGAGGAGATTCGTTCGTTTAGGGAAGGGACCAGATTGTCCTCATTGGTGTGACGTGGAAACCCACAGGGCTCTGCTCTTCTGCTTTCTCATGACCTTGTGTAAATTACCATTTTATAACCATTCTGGGCAGAGGGCAGTTAACTGCTTCGTCAGGAGAAAGATGAGTTTCTCTTAGCTTTTTTTAAAAAAGTTGTTGGCTTTGCATCAGAATAAACATGTTTCAGAGTCTAGATCCCTGCAGCCAGTTATTATTTAAGCAATAAAACCCTTGCAGCCTTTTGGCATCAAGCCTTACAGTTTTTGTGGGAAAGGAAGAAGTTGTACTATTTTCCTACTTGCTATTTCATTTATATCACAGAAATGGAATGTCTTTCACAGTTGATTGTACTTTGTAATTCATAGATGTAAAGCCAAAAGACCTCTGTGATTCCTAAACATTCTGTAGCCAAGCCTCTCTCAAGACTCTTCCAAAACTTACTAGTACACCATTCAGGCCAGAAGCCAATACTTGGATAGCTCTGTTTAAATCCCCCTGCCAGTCATCTGATAGAAAACAAGCCTACACTACTAAATTAAGGAGAAACCACCTTTGTTTTCCTAACAGGAATGTATTTTATAAACTTTCTTTAAAGTATTTACTAAGGCTTTTTGTTAATCTAATGCTCTTTGGATGTTGAGACTAGCCATAGGTATGTTGGCCACTGATAACTTTTTTCTTTCAACAAGAAGACAGTGAGACGAATGTCAGAAAAAGTAGTTACCTTGTAAGGGACAGCCACACCCCAAATGAAGGGAGTAGTAAAATTTCAATCTACTTACTGTGTTCTTCCAAAGATGGAGATGGGAGGTAATACTGGGACATGCATGTAGGAAAGATTTTATATCATTTAAGCTGTATGAAAAATGTGTAACAAGTCACAGTCGTCAGAATTTGAAACTAACCAAATTGAAGCTAGGAGTCTTTGGGTTTTTTTATAGTAAAGGAGGATTGAGGATCCCTCCTCAATCTGTAGTACTACTCAATTGCTTAATGTTTCTAAAACATGCTCCCAGAACCCTGGCCATGATTCAGTAATTGCAGTAGTAGATCCAACTGCATAAAAGCTCATGATATCACAAAAGGTGGTGGAAATTAAATGGCTTTCCCTCACCATCTTTCAGGTAAGAGACAGAACACTAGCTTTAGGGAAGCAACAATTCAGAAGGTAATGCAATACCAGGACCGATAAAGAGAGAGAGAGGCAGAGGACTAAGATGTAATCAATACAATTTCAGATATTGTACAGACAGACAAAAGCAGTCAGACCAAGCCCCCCAGAGCATGGGAAGAAATGGCATCATACCACCCACAGGATGCTATCAGGACCATGTGGGGTGGGGGACACAGGAAAAATGGCAGTTCTTAGCCACTGGGAGACTAGTGCAACATTGGGACAGGGCTTCCTGAGCAACTGTACAGACTCTCTCCTAAGAATTTCACAAAATTTAGCTGTACAAAGCTATGGCTGTCCTGCTCTGTTGTTGGCTGTTAGTCATGTTTCAAGTAGGAGGCAGTGTTGGGAACTTGCAGTGGCCTCTCACCACGGAAATTTCTGTAGCTCTGTTATTCTGTAATTCAGACTGTATCATTGGAAACAGAGGGGCAGTGGGGATTCAAAAAATGTCGTGACATCTTAAGATCTTCAGAATGGTATTCCTCATTTACTAGGCTGCTAGATACCTTGAGCAGCATTTTCCTTGTCACATTGCTAACTATTTCACTGTTAGCACAGAGTGCAAGACAGCTTATTATGGAAGTTGAGTTGGAGAGCTTGTGGTCTGCAGGGAGGGGAAGCACACACACGTGCACACACACTGATCTTAGTTCTTGTTTAGAGAGGAGAATTTTTTGGGGTTTTTTTTAATATTAGTTCTTCAACAGAGGTCATAGGTGAACTGAAATATTTACTTTGCTTAACACATATGTATTAAAGCTACAGTTTAACTGGTCATCATTGCCAGGTTTAAATATTAGGTTAACAACTCTTAACAGTATATATTTTCCTTAGTGTAGACTCCTAGCAATACAGAGCAGGAACAAGGCAAGGATTCAGTTGCTTGAATTTTCCTAACATCTGGTTATTTTTCAGAAGTAAATGTATATATATATATTTAAGCCTAGAATACTTAATGCAATGTCTTCAAATTAACTCATTTTTTCTTTCTGTTTAAGGAGCAAATATTTATTTGAACCTTATGAAGTACTTTTGAAGAACACAGACTCAGAGCTCAGACATTTTAGTAACAAGTAGTGAATCGTGATCATTATAAGTATTTGAATAATATATATTTTATATGGATTTGGTTTCAAGTATATAAACAGTGTTTTATTCTTGATTTCATGCAAAAAATATCATGGTTTATTTCTGATACAATGAGACAAGTACACACATCTTTTTATGAACAGGTGTTTTACACTCATTGCTTTTTCTTAAGGCTTTTAATGAGTAAATTATGTCAAACTAAGGTTTTACTGTGGATCTGAAGTGAATCTTGACATCATAATCACTTACTATGCTTTGGCACGTATCTCAAAGCACATGGACCAAATGTTGGATGAAATTAAACCAGAAGGCGCACTCCAGGAAAGTACCTCATGAATTGTAACCGATAATACTCATTGAGTCGTTCAATAGTCATAGAGCTTATCTGAAGAAATGACCCCAAAATGTCTATAGCAGACAACATGTAGGTCATGTCTTCAGCACAGATTATTTTGTTCTGCAGGTCTTCAGCCATAGTACTGCATTCTTAGTGTTAGTGAGCCTTAGATAAGTAGGACATAGAAAACTCTAGCTGAGATGAAAACTAGAGAATAAGTTCATTCCCAAGTTGAGGTGTTTCCTTTGTGTGCAGCTTGAAAAAGAATAGTACTGACATGTAAAAAGTACACAGCATTAAGTGTTGCAACAACATTTTTAACTTAGTGATTCATTAGACTTTACAAGATTTTATGTATCATTGCTATCTTTGTACAAAGTCAACTTGTAATATGTAATCAAAATATAATCTTTGAAAAAGGGTAGATAAATATTTTCTTTCTGTATTAATGTGAAAATCTGACTTGATAAGGAATTTGAATTATTCCAGTTCAAATGTTTCATTGAATTAGTTTAATATAGTGCAAAAAAATTGTTAGTGGGAGCATAGATAAACGTCTAGCCAGACATTGTAAAGAAAAAAGTTGTACTATGTCTTCTCTCACACCCCAGAAAAACTCAACATGAAACAGCAAGGATATATATGATTGCACTTGTAATTCAAATTTGATATAATTTTCTTAATCTGTATACAGTAGTAAGGTAGTTCACAATAGACTGGAAATGCTTATGTACATCCCTAAAATAATCAATTCCAAACCTCATTATCATACATAATCTCTTTCAAGTTATTCTTGGGCTTAGTCTTTTGTCAAGTTAGGTAATATTATTTAATTAAGTGTTAAGAGAGTTAAAAATGGCATCTTTAGTGAGAAAGGAATGATTGGGCTGGAAGCAACTTACTATAAAATTTTACAACATCAGGACAGAATGTTTGCATTAAATAGGAGAAAATGTCAGTTTATTTTACCTGAAGAAATCATATACATCAAAGTTCAGTTGCTAGAAAATGAACTGTACTTAAATGAAGAATATATGGTACAGAAATTAGTCATTCTATATTTTGTACTCATGATGTCATAATCTCAGTTTGGTCCACTGTGCTCTATACAGCTGACATTCATTGACCAAATGAAATGGAAAAAACACACTTTCACAGCTAAGTGGGATTTTATCAGCTGGTGCCAAGTTTAACTACATGAACAATTTCTTAACCTTGATCTTTAATCCATAGTGAAATACTGATGCAAAACACAACTCAATGAGTTAGGTAAGTATGTGAGCACTTCATCTTTTTTTTTCATTTAAAAAAACCCCAAAATATCAATAACAAAACCCTCCAAAACAAGGAAGAGAAAAAAGTAAAAGTTTTTTTCTGCTCAAAGCACAATGTGTCTCTTTCTCCTATGGGAAAACCAGTTCTGACTCACAGTGCTATTCTGGGAGAGAAAGCCAAAGTTGTTCTCCAGGCCATAAGCTCATGAGGGCTGGAGTTTGAGATGAGGTGGTGAAAGCAATGGTATCATCTCAAGTTTTGCCCACAAACTAAATTCTAGCTATTTGATATGTCACTAGTCACTGATGTTTAGAAATATGTTGGTATGTACTCTGCTAGGCTCCTGAAGCTTGCTCCCACTCAGCAAATACAGTTCAGGATATGAGTACAGTGCATGGGTGCTTAAGTTCTCTGGGCTGAGAACCCTGTGAAATTTGCAAATGACACTATTTCCAAACGTGCTGTCAAGAAAAGTGATAAAAGAATTACTCAATAATGACTGCTTTCTGAGTCTGAATGTCACTTGTAAAATGCTGATCTGGGGAAAAATTGCTCATGCTTATATACACCAGTGAGCTCTGCAGAGTATTCCCTGTTGCTTTTCCTTCCTCTAGCATTTTCGTAGGGATCAGGAGATAGAACAGGTGCTGACATTCTTCTGAACATTATCTGCAAGCAGCACCAGGCTGAGCACCACACATAATACGAGCCCTTCATAACGTGATCTGCTCTCTTCCTTCTCTGTACTTCCAGCAGAGGTAATTTTATGATTTCAACAATATTGGCATTTTAATCATCATAGTAAGATACTTGAAATAGGACTACTAGACTCAAAGGAGAAGGTAACTCAAGGTCCTAAAGCTTTTGTTTCAAGATTTTGGACTCAGATACCTTTACATTCAGTTATTATTTTCTTCACAACCATCAGGGCCAGAGGCTGATTCTTTTAACAAATTTAAATAGAAATTATGGAGAGAAATATGGCACCCTTAAAAATATCATCAGGAAACTGATCTAGTGCAGGTGGGACAATTTTGAGCCCTGAAGTTAAAGGAGACTTTCTGAAGGACTGTCAAGATAAAATCACTTATTTAAGGGGCTAAAAGATGACAAAAATGAAAGGAGAAGCACCAGGGCTTTATACTGGCATCAAGAAGTAAGTCTTTGAGAAGACTTGAGATGAATTGACTCACCACAGTAGATCCAGAGAATAAAAAGAGAAGAACCTTTGAAGCTAGAAGGAGTTTCTTTAAGCAAAGATTATACTGAATATTTTTATTATGAAACAAAATATGTTAAAATGATAAAATATGCTGTCAACATGATGGAAGATTAAACTGGCATACTGTGGTGGTTTGGGTGGATTCACCCTTTTTCTTGCAGCTTGCAGCCAAACACAGCCTGCTCTATCACCCTCCCCCCCCCCCCCCACCCCGGGGGCGGGGGGCGAAATTTGGAAAAAG
>NW_010309860.1:0-15128 GCF_000700745.2 Antrostomus carolinensis | reverse complement strand
AGTGAGCCTGAGCGATCCCCGAGAGAATGTGACGTCTTCCGGTCAACCCTGGTTAATATACTGACATGACGTGATATGATATGGAATATTTCATTGGCACAACCAGATGCCAGTTTTGGGTTTTGCTCCTCACTGCACTTCCCCCTCCCAGTCCTAATGCAGCTGCGAAACAGACAAACAGCGTGGCCTTGAGCTGCAGCAACACAAGTACTGTTATCAAAGTTCTTCTCATGATATGTCTGAACTGAAACACTGAAAGTAAAATACAGCTCTTCTAATTACTAAAAAGAAAATTAACTCTGTCCTAGCAAAACCAGGACACATACAGAAAGAACTGAAATACCTTAAGACTGAAAGCAATGAAAATAATATTACAGAAATATTACATAATATTACAGAAAGCAGAGTAATGCTTTCAGAGTACTAATATGAAGAATTTCTATAACCTTGTTTACCAGTTGGAAATAACAGGGAAGAGATATATGAGTGTAATAGTTGATCACATTAATAACTTGCAAGTGTGATTTGCAGTCGCAAAAGGTGCCCCACAGTGTATCTTTAGAGGTTCTCCCCAATTTCTTCACAAAAAGGCAAATATGAGTCCAGATAGACCCTCTGCTTGAACTTGCTTGAACTCTGTGTATATTTCTGGATGGATATGTTCAAGAGAAAAAATATTGACATTAAAATATATATAAGGATGATCAGGGAAATGTTGGACCTACAGCATAACAGAAGCCAAGATAAGCTTGATACATGTAGTCTAACAAAATGAAAGCAGAGATGACTTATGATTGTTTTGCATAAAAATATCAAGGCATGTAAGTAAATACTGGGAAAGGAGAAAGGCCAGGTACAGTAAAGGACGATATTCACACAGGAACAACGAGGACATAAACTGTCCATGAACAAATATGGCAACAAACAAGAGAGAAGTTTTGTGCCAGAGTTGTTAGAAACAACCACTCTGTAGAAGAATTGCGTAGCTAAACTTGTAATAATATATATTTTTAAGATAAATCTTGATCAGTGTACACAAAGTATATATGTAATAGTCTGAATAATAGCAGCATACAGAACTTGATTATGCTCATTTGCTTCAGATTGAGAGAATCTATTAATACATTATATTGGTCAGTTAATAACATCCTAACTTTATTTTTAATATTTTTTCTTAAATATATTAAAACTAAAATAATTAAGGGAACCTACTTACACCTCCCTCACAGGATATCTGTTATACGCAATGCTCCTATTTAGTAAAAATACAACTGTTCTTAAAAACCAGAAAATATCCCTATATGAGTGTAAGAAGTGGACCTAGAATCAGATCTGTCTTTGTGGGAACCAGAGAGAGGACCAAGAAAGAATAGTCTCCAGAAAGTGCATTTAGCAGGACCTTCCCATCTCCTGAGTTTCCACAATGGAAGCATTCATTGCTGCACTTTGAAATATTCTTGGTACATACATGTTTTCAAGCTTTATGGGTTTCCTAAGTGATTTGATGTGTGCCTGTCCATCTATTTATCTCTCCTCTAACTCCCCAGATTTTGAATTCATTGCTGATTTTAACTTCCTCTAAGCTTCATGAGATCAGAAGGCAAAGATACTGCTAAATATCTAGATAACAAGAGAAAGTGCTGCATCAATTCCCACTTGTCCAGAGACACAGGAGGGATAGTTTATGAATGCTCCAAAAGCTTCAGCTGAAGCTAACAACCTTGCAGATACTGATGTCAATCAGGAAAAATCAGTCTTAAGCAGACAGCTTTCATAAGTCTTGGGTCACTCCAAGCAAACTTACTGAGACTTGAAAATGTACCTTCATGTCGGTTAGACAAAAGGAGGGAATTCCATTCAGAGTCACTGCAACTGGGGAGAAGAACATCAGGAACAGCTTCATCTGTAACATGCAGTGGAGTGGGTTGTCCCCATTGCATGTGATCTGAGGATGGAAGATTAAGAGTGAAAGAGAACTGTATAATGAAATAACTGCAGAAGGGACTGTAATCACACAATTATAACAGATTTTTTAAAGATTTTGGGAATGTGTTTTAAAAACATTGTCCTATGCTAATGATACTGATAGCTTGTAGAGATGGATTTTTCTTCTTTTAAAGAAAAAATGGTCAGAGTCAGCATATTGACAGCAAAAGTTGCTTAGGTTTAAAAGGTAGTCAGTATGGTACATGATATCTCTGTTACACTCTGACGCATGTGGTTCAAGGTTTTTGTTCTTTGCTAAAATAGGCTGTAGTAGGAGAAGCTTACGAATATGGCATGTGACCATCAGCTTCAGTGACTAAACTGGAGAGCAAGAACGCAAGAGAATGAGAGGAAGAAAGCATCTTTCCCTCCAAGTACAACTCTATCCAAATCAATAGCAACAATAAAAACAGTAGCTATGAGTTAAAAGAATTACTTATAATAGTAAGTAATGATTACTTATAGTATAAGGTAGATGATGTCATTGCTACTGTTGGCATTGGACATTGCTGTAGTGCCTAGCAATTCCTTTTAAGTACTCTTTGTGCTGAGCAAGTAAAAGCTCTCAGGGTTCCAGGGAGATTTAAATTTAAATATGCAGGACAAATGCTTCCCTGATGTCATACAACACTTCAGTGGCAAAATGAGGAGAGTTTCCCTCAACTTTTTTGGGAGCAATACCTGGAATGCCAGTGCATTTTGTCTTTTACCATTTTCCCTTGAATTCCTATAACTTTAAAATATTTTTCCTTTTCTGATTTCTTGTGCACCTCTGAATTTTTAAGACTTGATAACAAATTCAGACCATTGTTGCAATAATTTGCTGCCAATGCATCATGCCTACATTTTTTGTGAAAACACCTTTAAAAATGGAATGCACTGTGCCATCAATCACTGCTATTTTACTCTGAATTTTATTGCTTCAGTGTCTTTTCCTGATGTTTATGATATAATTCTGAATTCCTTCTGTGGCCAGTCCAAATTTTAGGAAGCAGTATGATGTATTTTTGAAGTAAAACATCTGAGAGCAAGAACTCCCTTACCCTACAATGAGATCTCTGTGGTTTACATAAGTTTTTGTACTGATAGGAAGTTTCATTTCCATTTTGCAGTTCCTCTCACCCACACTGCACTTGGCTGCTGCCCACCAGTGGTGCATTGTAGGGAATACATGAAAAAGAGATAAAACATTATAGCTACTTTTATTACATTAATGGAAATAATATGTGCCAGGGCTAAGATATGGCTAGCTACTGTTCTGTGTCAGAGAAAAAGAGTAAGGTGAATGTTATACAATTATATACATCAGGGAATTCTCACTATATTTTTCTATGCTGGTTGCTAATTTTCTTTCAGCAAAGGTAATTCAAATTTAACACTATTAAGTATTTGTTCCTGAATGCAAAAAGCTTATTTGCTACTTTTTCTTCTCCATATTGTTCACCTGGCAATGATGTACATATTTTAGCAGATTACTAAGCTATTATATTGCTTGTCTAGAAAGACTGAATGCCTTACTTGCTACTTAAATGTTGGAAGTCATCATACCATTATATTTAGGCAAATATTTTAATACTGAAGAGAGTAATAAAATTCTTAAACCTTGCTAAGCAGCTGATTTAGTAGCTCTATATATAATTGTGCTAATCAACCACTGATCAAATAATCGATAAAGTAAAACATTAAGCAATAAAAAGGTACATAAACTTTTTACTGTACAAATTTGTTAAGTCACAGAAATAAAATCAATTTTTATGTATGCAGAGAAAGAAATAAAAACTTCTCTGCTATTCTTTTATCTTTTTGCAGTCTTGAGATATGTATAGAAAACTGAAATACCTAACATTTTGAGGAGTAGGGCTAAGGGCTGGAATCTTTACTGCATTGGAATGTAAGTAATGATTTCCATCATTCCTTCAACTGAAGGACTGGACTAGAGGCAGAAAGAAGGTATTTTATTTACATGAAATCAGAAGTATTTTGCAGTTAGCAGTGACTTTCAAGTCTCTGATTCTATTCAACTGCTGCTGTTCTACTGAGAACTTTCTAGCATATGACTAACATCTATCACGTCTGTTTTGTTTCTTCTATGACATATGGTGTGTAACATTTTCCTTTGACTGGCTTTTTATTTGTTTAAGTTTTCTTTGGAAAGATATCCATACCTTAGTACTTGTCATCTCCAATATAATTTAAGGGAAATGCACCTTGCATCAGGAATGAAAGATTGTGTCATTTATGCTCTTCTGTACTTCTGTGAAAGACATTCTATTGACTACAAAAAATGTTATGTACAGGTATATTTTATTTTTTTTTTTTTTTAACTGCCAGTAAAACTATGATAACATGGAACTGAGCACACACCAAGTTACAAACTGAACTGTGGAAGAATAAATTATATTCATTCAGCAAAGGAAACTGTGATAAATGCCAGTTCTCAAAGTGATTTTTCCCTGTCCCTCAAAATTATCTATATTTCATTTAGGTTCAACTTCAATAAGCTGTACTTCATTCATAAGCTATTTTTCTCCAAATACTAGGCCAGCCTAGACACTAAAAAGGAAGGTAAAGTTTGCATCATGTAAATACTACGTCCTCTGGGACCTGTGTTGCCAGAGCATTTCTTGCTGCTGCAAGAAATACTGAGTACATGTGTAGAAAGAGTGTGGGATTGATAAATGAGGGACTGAGTAATGAAGGTGTGTTTTCTCGTAACTATTTTGGGTATGTCCTGCCAGAAAGGATGTAAATCCTTCTGATTCATTCAGCTTGACTCCAACACCTCTGTGAGGAAATGGCTTGTGCAGCCAATCACTCCAGATGATGAGAGTAAATATCTTGCACCTATGCACTGACAGGTGGCAATCATCTAATGAAACACTGAAGCTGCTTCTACTCAGTGAGATGACCTAAGTCTGCATAGTCTCAAATATATAGTCTCTGCATCACCCTGGTGACCTTTTTGATGTTTTTTCCTAGCTCCTTTACAAGTTTAGTCAGGAATGGAAGGGTTGATGACAAACAGTGGGTACATCTCTCATGTATTTCTTGCAATATGTGTGAAGGAGAAACCTTTTGTTCTCTGAATTAAGTGATGGCTGTTTTGGACCTGAGTGTCTATGGTTATTCAGGACTATGCTCATGAACTAGAGAGGGCAGAAGTTGGATTCACAGTCTAAAGTCAATTACAGATGTCACCTGAGATGAGACCTTTAAACTTTGGAAATATTAGTACATTATTACTTGACTGGTACAGGTGAGAGACATCTGCATTATCTGAGAAGCTATCTTAAATGTGTGCAGTGTCTGTGAAGAAGGTTGACTCAAGATGACTCTTTGTAGCACTTATTGCTGAGTTCTTTGGCAGGTGGTTAGCACCCCAGCACTGACAAGGTGGATTAGCATAGCTCTGGTAGGTTAATTGGAGACTTTTGGCTTCTTATACAGCTTCAGATTAGCATTGAATAGTTCCTGAATTTTCCACTGTGTCAGACTTCATTTTTTACTACTCATGTGGATGCTTTCTCTTAATCTGGTCAATGATATTGGGTTTTGTTTTTTTTTTTTCCCCCACAACTGTAGCATTGTTTTCCGTAGTATCATTTTAAACTTGTGGTAGTTACATTGTGGTTCATTTTCTGCCACTGTCATGGTACAATGTCTAGTAAATATCAATTTTGCATGGTTGATTACAGATTTTGCAGTCATAATTTTGGTTAGTGTCCTTTCTGATTCATTTCAGTAATCAATATATACATTTTCACTATATAAGAAAATAATCTATGCACATTGATATGCATATCACCAGACTCCTGTACACATTCTTTTTTCATTTAATATGTTGTAACATATTTCTGTCTGTTATCTATTTATTTTAAAATACATTATTAACAGTATTTGTACTATTTCACTTATTTTCTTTATGACATTTGGATGTTTATTATGATTTGAATGTTCCTTTGCCACCTCTACATATCTCTTTTCTTTTTGTATATTTTTCATTACCATTTCCACTTTCATGTTTTATTGTTCTTCTACCATATCAGTTCTTTCACTGGAACTTGCAATGTGTTATATTTTCATTTCAATGTAGGTATCCTGTTTCTGACATAATTCCAATAATTATCCTGTCAGGATTTTTTGTTTTATCTTTATATATAGTTCATGTATACTCTGGTTAGGAATTATCTTCCAAGAATGAGAAATAGGGTTTACTCTCTATGTTCTATTTCACTAGATTTTTCTCTTCGGACCATTTGCTATAGTCTCAGATCTCAAATTCGTTTGTGCACCATGTCCAATTTATATTTAATATGTTTCCTTTCTGTTTAATGTAGTATTCCAGTCAATGGACATTGTTTCTCTTGAACAGTTCCCATAAACAAGTCCTCTTCACTTTTTTTTTTTTTTTTTTTTTTTTTTTTACCCCGTATATGAAATCCTCTCTGCTCGAATTCCCTTAATTCTGGACAATTTAATTTCTGTGAGGGACATTAGTGGTGTCATGTCCTTTGTTAAGAATACATATGCTTTATTTCTCAATAGTACATTTTATCATTGTTGGAATGCTTTTAAAAAAGAATTTATTTCTTGCAAGTACAACAGCCATGTCCAAAAGCTTGTGTTTATGTGCTGTAAGTATTTAAATGTTTTTGCAAAGTCATTCTACTTGTGTTTTGAAAATTCATTGCAACAAACATTTTGTCTCTGTATGCAGCTTGAAGGTCCACTCCATCCATGCTTTACCATCCTTTCACCAAAACTTGTTACCTGGTCTTTAGACTTTTTTTTTTTTTTTAATCCATTCTTCCAGTTCTTCCAAATGTAAATTGAATTCCCCTTGTGGTCTGCTTCTCATTTTTGACTCTTTGAAGTCTTCTAAGGTCTGGTCTCAAATCAGGGATTTAATGGAAATAATCTATTTACAGTGTCATACTTGGTAGCTGTATATATCCTTCAAAAGTTTCTTTGCCTTGTTACTGTTTCCTGTAAAATACATATTGCTGGGAGTTAATTAGTTCTGACTTCAGTGGCATTGTCTGGTAACTATTCTATTTTTATGTTACCTGAAACTAAAACTCAACAGGATCAGAAGAAGATATAATTAACATATACACGTCATTTTTTCCTTTATGGCTTCACTTACTTTCTTGAAGAAATTACATTTTTGTGTCCTAGTTGTTTACACATGTTTCTGGAGACAGGGACTTTTTCAACAGTCTTTAGATTCTCCATCTATTTCTCCACTTTTCTCTGATTTCTCAATTTCAAGACATTTTATCTGTAATACTCCTCAGTTCTAGTACCACATAGTGTTTATGTGCTTGTTGTTGAACTCTAAATATTTTTGTACAATGAAATTGGCTGTTTAATGAACAACAGGAAAGCTATAAACAGTTAGAAGAAGATATCTGGAAGAAAAGGCAAGATCTACATGGCTTATCTCACTGGATTCACAGAGGATATGCAACCAGTTAGTGTTTCCTTGTGGTGCCCTCACTGCCAGGTTCAATAGCCATCCATTTTCTTTAGGAATACTCTCAAGACCCTCTCAAGTATTGTTTCACAGGACTATCCAGCCTTGTCAGTAGGCTCCAGGCTCTCGTGGTTCACAGAGGCTATCCATGGGTCCCACAGGATCTGTTCCACGGGGCCACTGTACTTCCAAACTGCTTTGGAAATGCTATCACATCTCCGTGGAAAGAGATATAGGCAGCAGATGACATAGGTTCCTTCCCCCAACATGCACACCTGGTGATTTGGGATTCACTCGCACCACACTGCCTTCTTCCTTGCTCCCTGACAGAGCATCATTTCTAGTATAGCCATTCCTGACTTTCACTTGGTTTGGAGTGACAGTCCCATCCATGTCCTACCTCTGTTCTCCTATTCCATGTGGATGGGAGAGGGATGGCAGTCAGCTGCACTAACAATTCAAGTACCCTTTGTGAGGATATGCAGGAGGAAGGGGCTTGACTTGGCCAGATGCAATAAAAAAAATTGTGTGTTGCTCTTCCCTCTGAGCCAGGATGAGAACTGTTCTGAGATACTGAATTTCACTGAAGATGGAAATGTTGTCTGACTTCTGTCTACCCTGTTACTGCTGTAGTTTAGCAGTGCTGAATCAGAGTCTCTGGATCTGCTGTACACCAAAAAGAACTAGTGGCAATACTGGAGTTGCGATAAGCTTCACTTATGACCTGCACATGGGGGCAAGGGGCAGCTGGGTGTTTCTAATTACCTCCTGTCACTTTAGTGGGTGAAGTACTTCTTCACCCTTCCTCCTTTTGTGTCTTTTCCTTCCCTTGTCCTTTCTCCCCATCCTCTTCTGACTTTAGTATCCTCTTGCTATCTGTGTGGACCTAACTTCCACCTTGTGCTCACTTCACTGTACATGTCTGTGTGCTGACTTAGTTCAACTAAAATGGCAAAAACCCACTCCATTTATCATTGAGTTTGTTTTTTGAAATTTAATGTGTCAAATAGGTTAGCAAATAAATCTGGCAAGTACTGCCATAAGTTACAATGCAGAAACTCGTATTTGGGAGCAAGGGAGATGAGAAGGAGGAATGTCCATTACCCCCTTCAGCAACAGTGAGTTGTTAAATCAACTGAAACAGAAACCTTAGAAATACTAGGCTTGAATAAGCCTGTGTAGGACAGCTATCACAATCCTGTATCACGACTGGAGTGTGAGATGAGGAACAAATGGATGGTTCACAAAATCACCCTGCTTCCAGCATGGACTGTATCACAGCTGAAGGCACCAAGAAGGAATGTCATACTGTTATTGATCACAGTCTGTGTCCTACTGCCAGTGGACCTGCTCCCTTCGTTTCAGAGAGAAAAACACATGAGATTCAAGGAGTTTGCGGCTGTTCCAAGGTGAATGATGCTGATTTAGTTTCTCTTTGCCAAAAAGTCAATGCCAGAACTCCTTGTCGGAGTGACCAAGGCACTGGGAGGTAGCTGTGAAGGTGAAACACACATCTGGTCTCAGACGTGTATGAACCTCTGATTAGGCCAGTTTGTCATTATACCCTTTATCAACAGCAAGAGTAGCCGCATATTTTCTTACTCTTTCTTAAACTATTGCATAAAGGCTTAGAAAACAGCGTCCTACAGCAGAATGAAGAAACTTAAAGCCACTTTAAGTGGCTTGAATAGTGGTGAGACTTCTCTTTGTAGGCTTCTGCAGTGGATTGGAGGTTGAAAAGCAAGCACTTCATAGCAACATCAGGTGCTTTGATTACCTTCTAGGTTTTCTTAGTTTTTTGGCCAGTGAATTTCTCAAGAGTTAGACCTCTTCCTGATATGATACACAATAATTAAGTCTGCTTCAGAAAGTCTGTTCAGAGCAGGTATTACTCTTCCATGTATCAGGAGGTAACTATGACAGAAGCAGGTCAAGAGCAGCATTTCAGTCACTTGACAGATTCATGCAAGGCAACTCAGCAAACAAATTCTCAGAAACCTGAGGACAGTCCAGCCTTTCTCCTTGTACTAGACAGGTTCTAACTATTTTACTGCAAAGCAATAACAAATAGATACACATAAGTATTGTGAAAATTGGTCATGATAAAAAATGATGCATTTTATAAACAACAGAGAGGGAGATATCAGCTCTTTGAAACCTGAACTCATGATTGTGGTGTTTCACATGTCTGAATCTATTATCCCAACACATGGTATACAATAACTAAACAAGATCAAGATCAGTATAAATGAAGCAATATCAAGGCAAAGTTTAACTGATGTTGACTTGGGAAGACCTTGGGAGAAACTTAACGGTTTAGCCAGTGTTGACCTTCACCTGCCTAACAGTTACTTTTTATATCTGCTTTTTGAATGATACTTGGAGGGTCAGATATGGCTGGTTGACCTTCATCTATACTGCTCACCCCTTGAGAAGTTACTATAGACAATATTCTCATTTTCAGTGGTTGTCCTGGTTTTTACTAGAACAGGTGTGGTCCATCAGTGACCTGTGGACTGTACACTGCTTACTAGAACTATTCTGTGAGGCTGTGGCCTGATTCCTTCTGCTTTCTTTCCTGACAGCACTCACCTATCAAGTCTTTGCAATATGAGCATGTGCCCCTAGCTTTTGGAACAAAGGGAAGAGTAGTGCTACCTCCAGATGCAAGATCTGATTCACATATACAGTGTTTCATCTCATAGGGCTTGGAGCTGAGTCAGTGCTGGACATGGGATAGGTGCCTGGCTACTCAAATGAAAAGGTGGTAGATAGCTTTCAAGCTTTTTCTTAAGAGATATGGCGTCTTCTTCACCTGAAAATCTGGACTTCCTGACTCATACTCTCTCTTCTACTCATGATATCTTTTGCTTTTTCCTCCTTGTTTTGAGACTGTGATGTCTATGATTAGCTTCAGAAGAAGCACTATCTTTTCTTTTATCTCAAATAAATATAAAACTAAAATTCCACAGTATATGGAGAATGACACTAATGTTTTTTTTTCATATATTTCATTATTTAGTATGTGTAGTTCACATGGTTTAATTCTGTTTTGTGTTTTATATGAGTTAGTTTTGGATGGTCTGAATTGCGTGAAAAGACTAATTTTTTAAAAAATGATATTTTAAGTCAATACTGAGAAACAATTTTTAAATTCTTGGACAAGAACAATATCCAAAAGAAATTTCAGTACAAAAAGCAACCTTCATCGCTAAATCAACCATGCATCCTTACAATGAGGCAAAAAGAAAAATTGTTTCAGGTTCGAAGTTTTTCAAAGTTCAGTTTATGGGTGGTGTCTTAAAGTCTTTACTTAATCAATTGCACAGTGGGTCTATGAAAATTAAAGTACATATTACTGCATCTGTATAAAGTAATCTTTTTTAAAATCTCCCCTTCATTACAATTCTTCAGTATGACATGAGTTTCTCATAATTTAATTTTTTTTTTCACATGTATTACAGAATCTGTATAACTTTCTGTTCCCTTTATCTTTTTAAATCCTGTTTATCTCCTGTTTATCTCCTATTTCAAATAGTCTTATGGAGAGATATAAATCATAAGACATCTGGTTATTGATAGACTAAATTTTGGAAACATCATCATAACCTAAGACTAATGGGATAATCTGACAGAGCAACACTATGTTATGGTATACCAAAATGTCTGAATATCCCCAAGTGGATTAACTGTTAAAAAATGCAGTTTAGCTGAAATTGATGTGTTCATGATTTTCAGTCAAAATACTGAGTAGTTCTAGTAAAGAAATAAGAGAGAAGACAAAATATTAACTTTGACTATTTTTGTGATTTTTTTTTCCTACTTCAAGACAAGACTTTCACTTTTTAAGTTCTAGTACCAAAGAAAAGACATGTTTAAAAAAATAAAGAAATAAAAATAATTTTCTAATTTATTTGGGAGAGCTCAGTAGACCTTAAAAAAATCCATAAGTATAAATTCTATCTTCATCTGAAATTGTTTCTTTTTTGTTCTTTCAGTTTTCCTTCAAAGCAAACATAAGAAAACATAAGTATCTACACTGTTCTGCAACTGAGGTTTTCAGTTTGTTTTCATTTTTTGAAAGCTTCATCTCAATCAACATTTCTGAGCACAGTCTTTGCAACAGTGGAAGTCTTATGCATTAATATATTACTGTGGTACTGCTCATATCCACACAGCTGGTGTAGCATTCAGATTAGAAGATAACTACAAGCCGTGTGTCCTCTCTTATCTCCATTCCTATCCTTTAGGCTGGTTTTGAAAATTTGATACTAGTTGATTAAACAACCCAGATTTCTCCAGCCAGGTTTTGCCCTCTTTGATATACTGATTGTAATCTTTCTTGGTCGCTCCATCCTCTGTCTCATTCACAGACTGAAAAGCTCTCTTGTGTTAGACAGCTCTCTTGAGTCTCTGGATTTGAAACACTTAACATGATTACTACTGCCACTATTAGAGAGCATTGTTTGTGAACAAAATATTTGCCAGCCACTCCCCTATTTCTGAATTTCTCATCCCTAATGGAAAATAATTCCTGAGAGCTTCAAGGGAGTGTTATTAAAATTGAGATCATGGATAGCACCACCCTCACATTCAAATATATAAGTCTACCTTCCTTTTGAGTTTCAAAGTGAAATTAACAGCATTTACATAACATGCTTTTAAAGAGCGTACACTACTTTTATGTAATTCAAACAGTCCCTTCTAATCTATTGCATCCAATTATTGAGAGAAATGTGCTTCTTTCAGAGTGGAAAGAGCCTTTCCCCCCTATCATAGTGGGAAAATTGTGCAGGCTTTTTAATGGTCATCATCTGTACCATTGCCATAAAATTCCTTCTGCAGCTTTTGTAAATATATTTACTTCCTTGAACAACAGAGGTAGTAAAACCCCGCTTTCATAAATTTGTGTCCCACACTGCCTATCATGACTCCCTGAGATGTCTCTAATTCCCTCCTACCTCTCCTCAAACCCTGCACTGAAACCCCAGGTTTCATTCCCTGATGGTAACCACTAGCCACAGAATGGACAACGTATATTCAAACTGTGGCATGTTTTTAATCTTCATCTCCTTTTTTCCACATGAGTTATTTCTGCTTTCTGGATTTTAGAGACCTTGTGTTTGTTTGTTGGTTTTTAACAGAACCCCTCCAGAAAAAAAAATAAAAAAAATAAAAAAAAATCTTTATCATGCTAATGTTACTTTTCTTGCTTTACCTTCTAGACTCTGACAAGCCCTAGCAATGCTTCATTTAGGGTCAGAATTAAATAAGAAATCCAAAAAGCAGAGTCATGCAACCAAGTAACACACTGGAAAGTGTCCTGAATTTCAGGCTTTATTTAGCCTACTTCATCCTGTAGTGCCCATCAGTAGTGGAGCTCTGACTGTATTTGTTTACACAGGACAGGTCTCTGAACCATGCTTCTGAAACGGTCCCCATGTGAAAAACGCAGAAGCAACATTTAGGCAATATAGCCTCTGCACCACCACTGCATTTCAAGGCCCCCGGTAGAGATGGTTACACTCGTTTTTTTGTTATAGAAACATCCCAAAGGCCAGGTCCAATCAAAGCACCTGCAATACTAACTTAAATTTCCTTCAACTTTATCTGAATAAACTGTCCTGTTAGGAACCACAGCTCTACATCTTGTCTTTTTCACTAGGTCAAGAACAGAGCACAGATCCCACTAGCAGTATCTTCTTGTGTCTACTTGATTTTATTTCCTTCCTAGGATTTCCCAAGTTGTTGTCTGTAGAATAACTCTTTGCTTTCAATGCAGTATATAGAGTATGATGAGTGAGGTGTATCAACATGTGAGAGATTTGGACTCTTTGGTATCTGTTTCCATTTGTCAGAACTGGAAGGCAGAGAGTAATGTGAATCAGTTTGCGTTCAACTGTAACCTCCACTGTAAGGACTGCCAGAGATGACTTCTTGGGCAAGTATCCAAGACTGGTTGTTGTATAAGTCTTGACTTAAGGAAGCCTCCGGGCATGAGCACCCCAAATGTTTTTGCTTAGAAATGAGTTCCAAAACATTCACCATTGATGTGATCCTGAATTTTGTAAATGTGTTCATTTTTTCCCTTTTGAACAGGTTTTCCTAATGCTTTAGCTGTCTGATCATATCAAGGAAATTTTACTTGATGTGTACTGATAAATTCTTCGAAATCCTACTCTCTCTTTTCCCTGCCTTCACAAACTCCTTCACAAGAGAAGACACTAATGAAAAAGTCAGTTCTAAGGCAGAAGATAGATGAAAGATATCTTAAAGGGACCCTCAACTTAAACGAAAGCAACATCCCTTGTCTTCAGACTTATATTTCTAACAATTCTGTTGCCATTTGAAGGAAAAAAAAAAAACAAAACCACAGCATTATAAAAAATAGATAGGAATTAATTACGAAACTCCTGTTAAATTACAGTTCTGCCTCACCTCTCCTTTCTGCAGCCAGTGAACAACTAATCCGGAGATGTTGCAGGTTTCTAGAATAACAGAGTCAAACAAGGCTGAGAATTTTGTTCCATTTCACCTCTCATTATGTAGTCTACGTGATTTCATAGGATTCCTTATTTGTTTTTAATATAGACCCTCTAAATTAGTACATTGCTTCTATAGCACAAATATTTCCTTAGAACAAACCACTGTCATTTTACCATTAATAGTACAGATAGAAAGACATATCACTAAGTTGAAATATGTTTATGGTGATTGGGGGACGACCCTGCTAGTGAACATAACTACCTACATAATGAAAATGTGCTGAAATTGGAGCATACCTTGAAAATTTCTGTGTTTGAGGAAATGATGATGCACTTTTACATAAATGCCAGTATTTTCCTGTTAGGTATCTATTCTCGGCAAGACTGAATGAAGTTAAAACACAATTGAAAACAAAACCACAGAAACTTACTAAAACTCTTTATTTTTGAAGTTATAATTATCTGTTTTGGTTTGGGAATATTTCAACTAATAGCATTTACATCAATTTTAATGCTATCAACCAGGCTGCAAAAAATATTTCAGCTAGAAAACAGAAAATCTAGGTAAAACTATCAAGTTATAGCTTCTTAATATTTAAGATACCCAAATTTTTCACCTACATTGGAAAATGCCTACTTGTCTATGGTTTAGGAAAAGAGAAACCTGATATTGACTTTGCAAATGGACATCTAGATCTCTAAATTAGTATGGATCAGTCGTCTTTGCTAAAGCTTCACTGATTTACATCATTTGAGGCAGTATCCCTGAATGTAAAAGTGCTACAGTCTAGTATTGTAGAAGTGACAACAAGCAACATGGATAACATTCTAGCCCTGTGACGTTGCTTCTTTTTTTTCCACACTAGTAATTCAATGCTGCTTTAAAGGTGGATAACTTGGATTGAAAATATCCTCAGGCAATGTACGGTTACCGTAGCAAAATCAGTATCATTCCACTTGAGCACCAGAGCAATGAGTATGACCAAGAAAAAGGGAGCAAAAGTGAACAAAATTACCAAATTCTGCCTTTGCCAGAAGAGACGTTAAATAAAGGTTGGACAGTATAGCTGCACTTCCCCTAACTCTTGCTGCAAATTAGTTCTGAAACCAAGTCATCTACAAGTGTTTGCTTTCATTTATACCTTCCCAGTAATCACAGAATCACGGAATCACAGAATGTT